>NC_086324.1:170919975-171084975 GCF_036172605.1 Pelobates fuscus | reverse complement strand
CTGAGCAATTGCTGCCATTAGCTCCACTGAGCTAACCAAACCAGGAAGTGATGGGACCGGTTGTCAAAACCTTGTTTTGTTATGGTTTATTGAAAATAATGGTACAGAATATATATAGTTTCTTCTGCTACTGTCTGTACATATACATGTTCTTAAATAAAGAATTTTAAAAGAAAAGTGCACATTTTTATTGAAATCTGCACTTGTTTTACAATGAGAAAAATAAAATAAAACATTTTTTTTTAAAAAGACTTCACGCGGAGCATTTCAGCACGCTAACCTGCTGTAGAGCTATGGAGTGTCCCTCCACCGAGCAGTTAATCTAAAAGCTGTTTGTAGTAGTCATGTATGTTTTTGTATACAGGTATCCGATTTCCTTGGAAACAATGGTGTTAATTCACTCAACACCGAATAGAAAAAACACATTTGAAAATGTGGACACAAACAGGCTGAATTAAAATAAGTGCCCTATCCCAGCTTGTCTTTTTTAGATAAAACTTTCTAATTTGGATTTCATTTCAATTCTGTGTCTGGTGAATAATCCCCAGTTTTTAGTTTTTTTTAGTTTTTTGTTTTGTTTGTTTTTTAAACAAAACCAACAACGATATCTTCCATTCCCCCTTATATTATAATTAAAATAAAAATAAATAAAAAAAATTGCAGTTTTATACAGTGGGCTTCACGGCAATAAAAGAATTGGGAGTATGAGCATCACACACACAACCACTACTACGTAATGACATGTATACACAGTGACAGCGCCCCATCACATTGGTACAACGCTACTGTCAGAGGCAATATCCGGGGTTGTACGGCCGAGCGTCACGTTGTGCCACAGTGAGTAGGAGATGGTGCTATGGCAGGAGGTAATTATTAGTTAGTGTGGTCAGGCACATTCCTTGGAACATAGCCAGTTAACCCTTTCTGCATCTACCTGGGGATATGCAAGACAGCAGACTGTCCTCCCATACTTTATTGATTAGAGTGCCACATTCCAGATAAGGCTGGATGTAGCGGAGATGCGCATGTTTTCGGCTTGCACTGGTACCGGATATGGCTTGAGTGCTTTATTTCAAATTTCAATAATTGTTAGCAAGCCGGTCAGGTTTATCCAAATCCCCTGAGAGTATGACTGCTCTGCCAAGTCATCTGTAATGAATGGGTTAAACTACTTTACAATGCGACTTAGTCATCCATAAATCTAATAAACAGGGCTTTAAAAACCAGGGGTCAACTCTTAGGTCAAATATATGTACTTATTGTCAACAAGTTCTGGGAAATCTGACTGCACGTGATCAGGACAGGCTCAGGAAGTGCTGGGTTTATATCCTATGTACTGACAGCAGGTTATCAGGACAGGCTTAAACAGCGCCGGGTTTATATCTAATGTAATGACAGCCCATTATCAGGACAGGCTCAGACAGCGCCAGGTTTATATCTAATGTAGGGGATCTGACTGTATGTTATTAGGACAGGCTCAGACAGTGCTGGGTTTATATGTAATGTAGGGGATCTGACTGTACGTTATCAGGACAGGCTCAGACAGCGCTTGGTTTATATCTAATGTAGGGGATCTGACTGCACGTTATCAGGACAGGCTCAGACAGCGCTGGGTTTATATCTAATGTAGGGGATCTGACTGCACGTTATCAGGACAGGCTCAGACAGCGCTGGGTTTATATCTAATGTAGGGGATCTGACTGCACGTTATCAGGACACGCTCAGACAGTGCTGGGTTTATATCTAATGTAGGGGATCTGACTGTACTTATTAGGACAGGCTCAGACAGTGCTGGGTTTATATGTAATGTAGGGGATCTGACTGCACGTTATCAGGACAGGCTCAGACAGCGCTGGGTTTATATCTACTGTAGGGGATCGGACTGCACGTTATCAGGACAGGCTCAGACTGCGCTGGGTTTATATCTAATGTAGGGGATCGGACTGCACGTTATCAGGACAGGCTCAGACAGCGCTGGCTTTATATCTAATGTAGGGGATCGGACTGCACGTTATCAGGACAGGCTCAGACAGCGCTGGCTTTATATCTAATGTAGGGGATCGGACTGCACGTTATCAGGACAGGCTCAGACAGCGCTGGCTTTATATCTAATGTAGGGGATCTGACCGCACGTTATCAGGACAGGCTCAGACAGCGCTGGCTTTATATCTAATGTAGGGGATCGGACTGCACGTTATCAGGACAGGCTCAGACAGCGCTGGCTTTATATCTAATGTAGGGGATCGGACTGCACGTTATCAGGACAGGCTCAGACAGCGCTGGGTTTATATCTAATGTAGGGGATCAGACCGCACGTTATCAGGACAGGCTCAGACAGCGCTGGCTTTATATCTAATGTAGGGGATCTGACTGTACGTTATCAGGACAGGCTCAGACAGCGCTGGCTTTATATCTAATGTAGGGGATCGGACTGCACGTTATCAGGACAGGCTCAGACAGCGCTGGCTTTATATCTAATGTAGGGGATCTGACTGCACGTTATCAGGACAGGCTCAGACAGCGCTGGGTTTATATCTAATGTAGGGGATCAGACCGCACGTTATCAGGACAGGCTCAGACAGCGCTGGGTTTATATCTAATGTAGGGGATCTGACCGCACGTTATCAGGACACACTCGCTGGGTTTATATAAAAAAAAAAAAACAGATATAAGCCCTGTACTCCATCGCCCACTATTAGGAGTCAGGAATGGCTATAGTTTTCAGCAGTCAAATAACAAGAAACAAACAAACAAAATTAATAAAGTTACCTGTGCACTATCCAAATCCCTGTGCACATTTATATAGTGAGAATTGGCCGGAATTCCAAGCTATTAATCATTTAACACCAAAATAGTTAAACGGAAAGCAAATTACTTCAAATTTTTGTATTTGTGCAATTTCTGCCTCAATTTTGGAATTCACGTTAAATTCTCTGAAACTCTCCCTATAGTAAATAACTCTGTAAGTGTGAGAGTCATTCGATTGGTTTCTACGGGGATTAATCCTTATCTAGCAGTTTCCCCCCCCCAACATAGCACCTGTTTTGCCTTAATAAATACTGTCCGAAACGTTGAAATCAAGTCCAGGTTTTGTGGTTTGATCACTTACCTCCCAGAAGGACCAGCAAAAGGCAGAGAGACGGTAGATATCCCATTCCCAAGGTCAGAGGCAATATCTGGGGTGTACGGCCGAGCGTGGGAAGAGAGATCCTGGCAGGTATACTGGATCTGCTGGGATGTGGTAATGAAGTGTTACAGGTGTCGGCAGGTGGAATGAATTCTTAGTTCGAGTTTCACCTGAGACGCTCACCTAACCTGCTGGGTCCACACCCTCCCCTTCCTATTCACCGCCTCTTCTGAGATGTACATTCAGGCAGCAAGCTGTGATATTGTTACCTGCTGGTTAACACAAACTGACTTTATTCCCTGATCTCTGTCTGTCTCGCCCTCACCTTACCTGGATACAAATTTAATTAGAACAGACACAATATCTAGCCTTCAGGTTTAACTTTCACAGGTAACCGCGATGCAATGTTTAAGAAGAAAGCGAATGTATCCGACCATGAATAAATACGTCGATTAAATAAAGCATTCAGAGTTATCCAGTAAACACCAAATTTTTGCGAATAGTTAAGGCCGAAAAGCAAAATTGAGGCTAAAATAGTTAAACTATAACTAGAGCAGAGTTGAAGATTCCCCCCCCCACCTCCCCATATCAGCTATTTTAGTCTCCGTTTAACCATTTGGATTAGAATTTTGGAGTTCAGTGAATAACCCAGTATTTTTTCATTTTTGGCTATTGCGACTTAAAATGTTAAATTACTGCCAATTCACACGTAATTTAATAGTGAATGCCAACTTGAAATTTTACGCAAAAATAGAGGTTGATATTTTTATACATTCAATGTTAAATTCATTGGTTTAATGAGTAACCCTAGCCGGGCTTCATTCAGTAAATTGTGGTGAATTAAAATTCTACGCCTGAAAAATGTGATTCGTTCGTCGCTGCTGTAACCGATGAATGCTCGTCTATTAAAATCCATATCGTGAAATTTAGGCCCAAATAGTTGCCCTAGAAACATTCTCCAATACGGCTGTTTTCCTGCGTGACTAGATTGGCCGAAATGTTGGTTTTTAATTCATGGTTTAGTGAATAAATCACTTATTTTAAATCCAATCAAGAAGATCGTCCTGGACGTTACAATATGGAATCCCCTGGCGAGTGAAGGTTTGTAGTTCGATACGCTCAATGCATTTTATAACACAGTCTGCCTATTCAGTAGATTCAGGAAAGTGGGGCTTATTAACTAAACCAGAATGTGTGGAAACTGCTTGAGAGGTAGACATCTTTAAAAAAAAAATAAAAAAATAAAAAAAAGAGAGAATTATATTATTTTATCCTGAAGTTTGACGCGCATTGTGCACTTTACCACAATCTCTAATTTTACAGAATACATTTCTTTGATGAATTCACTAAACAACAAAACTGTAGCGATTTTCACTGAATTCTACAATTAATGTAACAATCGGCTGATTTGGAGAATTCTTCAATCTGGTTTTCAATTCGTTAGTTTTGGTGTTTCGTGAATAAGCCTATTGATTTTGGTGGAGGGGGTCTCACTAGGTGAATTAACAAAGAATAAGACCAGGGACTCTCAATGCCTAATGTTTGTTGACGGGTACTTGTGAGCTGGCCAGGGAGGTGTGTTTACCCAGCCATTGTCACTGTTTGACATTACCCCTAGGAATGTGTCCTGTTTGTTGGAGGAGTTTCACTCATCCTTTATCATTGATACCTAGTTTGTTATTCACTTGCAATAATTACACTGATGGAAGAGGCTTCCTGTTTTTAGACATAACTTTTAACCCTTAAAGGGCAAGTTAGGCGAGGAACTCACTGCCTGGGATTTCTTTACAGGTTTGTTTAATTCTTATTTAATTTTCTTAATTTAAACATCAAAACCTGGGGGCGGAGCCTGCAAGCCTGACGAGCGGACGCCATTTCCATGAGCTCCCACACACCAGATCGAATCTACCCAAATATCCACCCAACCATAACCCATCCGAACCCCTCACTAACATAACTGGGTCCCAAGAGTCAAATCGCATTGATAGTTGCCTTTTTTTCTACACCTGAAGTACTCCAAGCCCCGGCCTAAGCCTGGGTCTGGAAGCACTCCTCCGCGGCAGCACTGTACTCCCCCCGCTGGGACCGGAGCCAATAACCCCCATGCCGCAACCGGAACACCGGAACGCGATGGGGCGACGCTCCCAAAAACCTAATGCTGTGGCTGACAGCAGAGACATAGGGGACATGCTGAGACAGCCAGCACAGACTAAGCTGACTCCTGATGCGGACCAGAATGAGGAAAACCGGGCGCAAGACGGACTGGGAGCTACAACACCCACCCAGGCAAGTCTCATGCACCCAATTGACAACCCAGATAGGACTGCTCCCACGACAAAGCAGGATTTAAAACTACTGCTTAATGACATCCAGCAAGTCTGGACAGCCAACCTTAGGGCACTGAGAACTGACATACAGGCCATAAATGACAGAGTGCAAACCTCTGAAAATGACATATTAGCTGCCAAAACTGACATCTCAGCCCTTAAACAGACAGTACAACACTTGCAAAACACCCAAGTCACACTGACATACCAGATCTCAGCCCTGGAGGACAAACAGCGCAGGAACCACATAAAAATACGTGGCATCCCTGCTGCAGTGACCGCAGAGGAACTCCCTCATTATGCACGCAGACTAATTGCATCCATGCTGCCCCACACATCAGCCAAAAAGATGGTTGTGGACGGAATGTTTCGTGTCACGGGGACACCTAAAACACCAACTGGAGTGGCACGAGATGTCATTCTCCGCTGTGTAACCTCACAAGATAGGAACCAGATCATGATGGCACTGAGGAATAAAACACCTCTGACCTTCGAAGGCTCCACGCTGACATTTTATCAAGACCTCACCAAAAATACCCTACTCTGGTGGAAATCACTGAACACAGTTACCTCTCAACTAAGATCTGCAGCCATACCCTACCGCTGGGGAACCCCAGGGACCCTTGTGGTAACCCGCAATGGAACCACTCACACACTTACGTCAATAGAGGGGGCACCGCCCTTCCTCCAAGCACTGGGACTAACAGACAGTCATCAGGACCCACAGCCGACCACCCCCAGGAGCACATGGGACCCTGCCCGCATCGCCACCTTCGTCCCGAGAGCCGGAGGCTCGCAAGCAACTGATAACTGACAACTAATGGGGACTGGGCCAACACCCATGGACATGGCACCTGAACAAACACATATGGGCTAAAACTCAGCACGAGTCGTTATACCTGTTTTTATTTAAGTTGCAAATGTATATTTGTTTATTTCCTGATTTCTCTTTCTCTCGCTCTCTTTTACACACACTCCAGACCACCGCTCCATTAGAGCGCCATAACCCACAGACATGAGAATCTTGAGACACATCGACATATCAACCCCCCCCTGTTGCACCCCCTGGTTAGGGGCAACACATTACATTACAAGGAGGGCACAAATCTCCCCCCAGACGTCCAGGCAGAGCACCAAATGACACCCAGCCACACACTCCAACATCTCAGCCACTGGGCAAACGACACCCCATACACCGGGGATTTCCTACAGAACACCACAGGCATACATAAGAGATGCCCCTGCAACCCTCCACGCAGAACCTCAACTGATACTCCCTCACATCACAAGGGCACACCTGAGAGCCCATCTCCTAGGGACACCACACACTCAAGACTCCTCTCGGAAGCACTCACAAAAATCTATCCCTTGTTATCAAACGTACAAAAATGTTGACAAGCCTGTTGTATATCTTTCAATATTACTCTTCTGAAAAAAAAAAGTGCAGCACACCATGACTATGCTAAA
This sequence comes from Pelobates fuscus, assembly GCF_036172605.1. Lineage (NCBI taxonomy): Eukaryota > Metazoa > Chordata > Amphibia > Anura > Pelobatidae > Pelobates > Pelobates fuscus. Next base: position 171,078,054 of record NC_086324.1, on the reverse strand, counting down.
CAAAACATTGTCAATCTCTCTGTAACGCCATGTAATATTACCGAAATGTATACTCAACTCTGCACTCAAAAATAAAGAATTATATAAAAAAAAAAAACATAAAAACCTGTTATGGAATCTCAGACTGAGACTTACCTGTCCTACAATTAGGATAGCCTAGATTTCTTTATTCTGGCAGACCTTATTGCTTCAACTGGAAGGCTATTCTTGGTATCTACTACTCTTTCTATATTACGGTTACTGCTCCCACTGGAAGACTATTCCAGGTATCTATCTACTACCCTTTCTATATAACTGTTACTGCTCTCACTGGAAGGCTATTCCAGGTATCTACTGCCCTTTCTATATCACTGTTACTGCTCCCACTGGAAGGCCATTCCAGGTATGTGCTACCCTTTCTATATCACTGTTACTGCTCCCACTGGAAGGCTATTCCAGGTATCTACTACCCTTTCTATATCACTGTTACTGCTCTCACTGGAAGGCTATTCCAGGTATCTACTGCCCTTTCTATATCACTGTTACTGCTCCCACTGGAAGGCCATTCCAGGTATGTACTACCCTTTCTATATCACTGTTACTGCTCCCTTTGGAAGGCTATTCCCGGTATCTACTACCCTTTCTATATCACTGTTACTGCTCCCACTGGAAGGCTATTCCCGGTATCTACTACCCTTTCTATATCACTGTTACTGCTCCCACTGGAAGGTTATTCCAGGTATCTAATACCCTTTCTATATCACTGTTACTGCTCCCACCGGAAGGCTATTCCAGATATCTACTACCCATTCTATATCACGGTTACTGCCACTGGGAGGCTATTCCAGGTATCTACTACCCTTTCTATATCACTGTTACTGCTCCCACTGAAAGACTATTCCAGGTATCTACTACCCTTTCTATATCACTGTTACTGCTCCCACTGGAAGGCTAGTCCACTGATCTACTACCCTTTCTATATCACTGTTACTGCTCCCACTGGGAGGCTATTCCAGGTATCTACTACCCTTTCTATATCACGGTTACTGCCACTGGAAGGCTATTCCAGGTATCTACTACCCTTTCTATATCACTGTTACTGCTCCCACTGGAAGGCTATTCCAGGTATCTACTACCCTTTCTATATCACGGTTACTGCCACTGGAAGGCTATTCCAGGTATCTACTACCCTTTCTATATCGCTGTTACTGCTCCCACTGGGAGGCTATTCCAGGTATCTACTACCCTTTCTATATCACTGTTACTGCTCCCACTGGAGGGCTATTCCAGGTATCTACTACCCTTTCTATATCACTGTTACTGCTCCCACTGGAAGGCTATTCCAGGTATCTACTACCCTTTCTATATCACGGTTACTGCCACTGGAAGGCTATTCCAGGTATCTACTACCCTTTCTATATCACTGTTACTGCTCCCACTGGAGGGCTATTCCAGGTATCTACTACCCTTTCTATATCGCTGTTACTGCTCCCACTGGGAGGCTATTCCAGGTATCTACTACCCTTTCTATATCACTGTTATTGCTCCCACTGGAAGGCTATTCCAGGTATCTACTACCCTTTCTATATCACTGTTACTGCTCCCACTGGAAGGCTATTCCAGGTATCTACTACCCTTTCTATATCACTGTTACTGCTCCCACTGGAAGGCTATTCCAGGTATCTACTACCCTTTCTATATCACTGTTACTGCTCCCACTGGGAGGCTATTCCAGGTATCTACTACCCTTTCTATATCACGGTTACTGCCACTGGAAGGCTATTCCAGGTATCTACTACCCTTTCTATATCGCTGTTACTGCTCCCACTGGGAGGCTATTCCAGGTATCTACTACCCTTTCCATATCACTGTTATTGCTCCCACTGGAAGGCTATTCCAGGTATCTACTACCCTTTCTATATCACTGTTACTGCTCCCACTGGAAGGCTATTCCAGGTATCTACTACCCTTTCTATATCACTGTTACTGCTCCCACTGGGAGGCTATTCCAGGTATCTACTACCCTTTCTATATCACGGTTACTGCCACTGGAAGGCTATTCCAGGTATCTACTACCCTTTCTATATCACTGTTACTGCTCCCCCTGGAAGGCTATTCCAGGTATCTACTACCCTTTCTATATCACGGTTACTGCCACTGGAAGGCTATTCCAGGTATCTACTACCCTTTCTGTATCGCTGTTACTGCTCCCACTGGGAGGCTATTCCAGGTATCTACTACCCTTTCTATATCACTGTTACTGCTCCCACTGGGAAGCTATTCCAGGTATCTACTACCCTTTCTATATCGCTGTTACTGCTCCCACTGGGTGGCTATTCCAGGTATCTACTACCCTTTCTATATCACGGTTACTGCCACTGGAAGGCTATTCCAGGTATCTACTACCCTTTCTATATCGCTGTTACTGCTCCCACTGGGAGGCTATTCCAGGTATCTACTACCCTTTCTATATCACTGTTACTGCTCCCACTGGGAGGCTATTCCAGGTATCTACTACCCTTTCTATATCGCTGTTACTGCTCCCACTGGGAAGCTATTCCAGGTATCTACTACCCTTTCTATATCGCTGTTACTGCTCCCACTGGAAGGCTATTCCAGGTATCTACTACCCTTTCTATATCACTGTTACTGCTCCCACTGGAAGGCTATTCCAGGTATCTACTACCCTTTCTATATCACGGTTACTGCTCCCACTGGAAGGCTATTCCAGGTATCTACTACCCTTTCTATATCACGGTTACTGCTCCCACTGGAAGGCTATTCCAGGTATCTACTACCCTTTCTATATCAATGTTAATCTTTTCCTACATAATTTAGCCTGTGTATCTGTGACCATAAGGACTTTCTGTCTGTGTGTCCTCTGCCGGGTAGAAGCTGTGGTCTCTGGTGACATTACATTTTTGTTTCGATATCTATATTTTAGTTCTCAGACTGGTACTTTTGTATAATAATAAGAGATCTTGTCACTTTGGTTTGTTTATCCTGTGATTGCCTGTTTGGGTGTCTGTCTCGTTATGTCTCCAATGGCCATGGAAACGAATGAAATGAAAGTGGTGGATATTGCCATTCAACCCACCGAGCTGTGTTCGTGTAGTTGGTCGACGATGCGTGACTGGTTTCCTGGAATGGGGATCGAACCTTTACCCTGCTCATGGTTTCCAGTTTCACCAGGTTTTCCTGGACTCCTACGGCTTGTGGGACAGTACATGATGTTGGTCAGTGTTCCCCAACACAGTCCTCAGGGACCATATAAAGTCCAGGTTTTGTCAGTATCTCCATTGGAATAAAACAGGGAAATACATTAGGGCAGTCCTTTTCATGTACTGCATAGCAGCCAGGAGACTAAACTTTGTCAGGGCTGATCCGAGTCCAATAAGAAAAGACAGAGCAGGACAATCAGAACCAAGTTTCCAGTGTTGAATGACCAGGCGTAATTAATTCCTACAAAAGGACTGAGGGATCAGAGAGCGCAGTGACTACCGCCATTCGCCATTTGAAAAACGCCGCAAAAAATGTGACACCGGGAAAACTGGTGGATCCCACCAATCTTACCCTAATAGACGTCCAGCACTGACATCGTAGCATTGAAACAAGATTGTGGCTAGATGGATTAACCCATCGAATGCCAGACTTGTGGCCAGTGCATGCTAAAGTGACTCGTAAGGCATACCTCTGGCACTCGAAGAGTTAATGTTCTGCCCTCGGTGATCTCTGAACGTGGAGCAGCTGTGAGGTTACGTTTTAAATCATTTCTCCCTTGGTTAGGTTGCAGTAAATAAATATTGGGGCAAAATAATAGGACGGGCGTCCTTTCTGTCTGTGCCTGGTCAGGGAATAATATTTATTTGTAATAATGCAGGCGCGCCCTGTACCCACACACTGATCTTTGGTTTTCCCAGATTTAACCCATGCAGTCCCATACAGGTACATTAGATTTCGTGGGACCTGCCGGAGATTGCCACGTGACTGAGCTGTTGACAATGGCTCTTGTGTTCGCTTTCCTATTGACACAAAGTGACACTTAATCCTCCGTTACATACAAACCCCAGGGGAACGCTGAGCTCTGCAGAGCCGTGCCAGGGATAGCAGCATGTTCGGAATGCTCTGCATTAACCCTGAACGGGGATGGCAGACTTATTCACAAAAGTGGGAATCGTCGGGAATTCAAAGTATAATTCAGATTTTAGATGGAAATAACAGATTTGGAAAATTGTCCAAGCAAGGATTTTTGACATCCGCTATATTCCCATAGAATTTAAAATACACTTTGTTATCCCTACAATTCACAGTTTAGTAAATAACCCAAAAAGACTGTCTGCTTTCACCGACCTCAATCCGCTTGGGAACCCAGTTCTCCAAACTCTTGATTAATAACTAGAAAATGCACTAGCGAGAGATTGTCATAACATCACATGACTTATTTCATTAATATTTAATTAAGCATAATGTATTAATTAACAGGTGTGCAAGCACGATCCGTCCCATTCTATCTCGGCTCCTTTGGATAATCATGTATTCCAAGCTGTTTTTGGATATCAATGGCTCCCATTCAGAATACCGACTGACGAATATACTAATCTGATCACCAACTAGCGCAGGGGTAGGCAACCTGCGGCACTAGTGCCATGCACGGCACTCGAGGTGTCTTTCCACGGCACTCAAGGCTGCTAGAGCCAAACAGGGTCTGGCCTATCAGGAGTCTCAGTGAAACTTCAGATATCTGCTAATACAAAGAGGTAGTGAAGGACAATCCTCAATTTATGCATTGCAGCACGTAGAGGAAGTGACCTCAGATCACTTCCTCCCAGCACTTGTGAATGCGAATCCACACTGTAGTAGAGCAGCCCACAGCTGATGTTGCAGCTCCTGTCCTTGACCTGTACCTGCCCAGGCTGGTCCCCACTGGAACCCAGGGAAGCCACCCACACTGCTAGATATACACAGACCTGCAGAATAAGCCTCCCCTCATACAAATAATACGAACAGCCCACACACAAACATACACACAATCCCCACAAACGCAACACCACTAACAATCTACATACATGCACACAATCCCACATGCAGCCTCTCACATGCAAAACCCCAAACAGCCCCCATACACTACCTGACACACAATGTGACATATCCATCTAGACCAGTGGTAGTCAACCTTTTTCTACCTACCGCCCACTAATGCATCTTTTTGGTTGAAAAAATTTCCTTACCGCCCACCAGTTTTCGCGCAAATGCGGAATATTTTTAAGAAAGGAGGGTGTTTTAAAAAAAATAAATGTACGTACATTTATCTTTTTATTTCTACTTAATGCAGGTTTATAAGGTTTTTAACTTTGTAAAGTTTAATGAGAAAACAAAGTAAATTGAAATTACCTTTACTAGTGATTAATGAGATTCTTTGAGGTTGATGCTGCGAGACTAAATATTTGATATCTGGTTCGATTTTCGTAAGGAACAAACGAAGGTCTCTTTCAGTGATATTCAGACAACTTCTCTGTTTGCGCATAATATGATTTCTCATTTGTGCGTCAGCTCATCTCCTCTCCCTCCTCAATTCCCCTCCCCACCTTTTTTTCCCCTTTTTTCTATTTTTTAACCTTCCTTATAGCAATGCCCAGTAGGAAGGCTGAGCTAGGTAGCCCACTTACTATAGTCCACTATAACAGACAGGCACACATACACACACAAAGACACATACATACACACACACACGACACACATACAGACACACACACATACAAGAGACACACACGTACAGACACATACACACACACACACAAGACACATACATACAAACAGACATGCACACACACATACAAGACACACACACAAGACAAACATTGGACACAGGACACAGACATGCACACATACATACACACACAAAGACACAGACAGGCACACATACAAACAGACAGGCACACATACAAACAAACAGACACACACACATGCAGACACACATATAAGACATACATAGACACACACATGCAGACACACATACAATGACATACATACAAAGACAAGACACACATATATACAGTCAGACACACACACACACACATACAAAGACACAGACAGACACACACAAGACATACCTACAAAGACACACACAAACAAACACACACATTATATTTAAGTCACCCTCCTGTTTCCTACCTTTTAAAGTGCAGGAGGGTGACTTTCCCTGGGGTCCAGTGGTGGCTCAGGTGGATGGGAGTCAGAGTTCCCACTCTGACTCCCTCTGCTTCCTCCCGCGCGGCTCTCAGTTTTAGCTGGGAGGAGTGACCGAGGAATCACTTCCTCCCAGCTCTGTGATGTCATCACAGGGGGCCCAGTCACGCTGTTAAAGCGCCCAGCGCTGACCGGGCCCCCTTACAATCCGCATCCATGCTGTCAGGGCCACCCGATGGACACTTTGGAAGGCGGCCGGAGCCGCAAATGGTCACAGCGGTACCCAGTCGCACTGGTACCGCCGGCTCGCACCCGCCCGCCCGATCAACCTGGAAATCCCTACCGCCCACCTGGAATCCTGAAACGCCCACTAGTGGGCGGTAGGGACCAGGTTGACGAACCATGATCTAGACACAATTCCGCAAGCAGCCCTCATACACAGCCCACATTCATATGTATCATACACGATACCATAAACTACTAATGAACATATACAATATAATAGCTCATATACACACAAATACAACGATACAAAGCAATTACAGTATAAATAACACAAGCAGAATACGGCAGCACACACACCTCAATTTAAAAAATAGGATCGGCAGGGCCGTTTGAAGGAATTTGGGGGCCCCAAGCAAAATGGACATGGTGCCTCCCCCGGCACGCAAAGCATACAGGAACCACAGCATAGCCATACAGTTTAAGTTCACCAACACTTTATATAAATAAAAAAGGTTTACAGTGCAAATACTGCTGTTGCATATAATGTGCATAAAACTTGAACATTTTCAACAATTGAAAATTCCCTGTGTTCTCCTCATCTCCCCTTCTCCTCACCCCCTCCTCCCTGTGTTCTTCTCACCCCCCCTCCCTGTGTTCTCCTCATCTCCCCTTCTCCTCACCCCCCTCCCTGTGTTCTCCTTATCTCCCCTTCTCCACCCCCTCCCTGTGTTCTCATCTCCCCTTCTCCTCACCCCCTCCCTGTGTTCTCCTCATCTCCCCTTCTCCTCACCCCCCGTGTTCTCCTCATCTCCCCTTCTCCACCCCCTCCCTGTGTTCTCCTAATCTCCCCTTCTCCTCACCTCCCCCTCCCTGTGTTCTCCTCATCTCCTCACCCCCCCTGTGTTCTTCTTACTCCTCCCCCCTCCCTGTGTTCTTCTTACTCCTCCCCCTCCCTGTGTTCTTCTTACTCCTCCCCCCTCCCCATGTTCTTATTTCTGCCCCAATGTTCTTCTTACTCCTCCCCCCTCCCTATGTTCTTCTTACTACTCCGCCCTATGTTCTTCTTACTACTTCTTACTTACTCCCCTCCCACCCTCCCTGTGTCCTTCTTAGTCCCCTCCCCCTGTGTCCTTCTTATTCCCCTCCCTGTGTCCTTCTTATTCCCCTCCCTGTGTCCTTTTTACTCCCTCCCCCATGTCCTTCTTACTCTCCCGCCTCCTTCTTACTCCCCCGCCTATGTTCTTTTTACTCCCCCACCCCCTCCCTCCCTCCTTCCCTCCCTATGTTCTTCTCACCTCCCCTTCCCTGTAGCGTGGCCAAGCTCAGGGTGCACTTCCTGTCAGTCCGGCCGGGAACAGGAAACTGAATCTCCTGTACCGCGTGGTACCCGGCCGGACTGACAGGAGGAAGAGGAGCTCGGCCATGCTACAGGGAAGGGGAGGTGACGAGAGAGGCAGTGCTGCAGCCGCCTGAGGCTCTCTATAGAGCGCTCAGGCAGCTGCAGCCTTATAGGAAGCGCTGGCCCTGCTTGGGGGCCCAGGCCAGCTCGGGGCCCAAAGCAATTGCTTGGTTAGCTTGCCTGGTAGCGACGAGCCTGAGGATTGGCACGTTACAGGACATCACAATCCTATATCGGCACAGTGCTGCTAAAAAGTTGCCTACCCCTGAACTAGCGTTTACACTCCCACTCCAAATCGGTCCAAGCATGCCAGAAGTACCACGTCCTATTTACACATGGGAACCACTATTCGTGGTGAAAGAATAAATGCTAACAATAATTATCCGAATGAGGCCCTGAAAATAAGAAATGTTATAGGGGACAGGGGGCCTCCTTACACCATAACCTTATAGCTGCAGTTATAATACACTGTGTGCGGGGAGACAGGGGACCTCCTTACACCATAACCTTATAGCTGCAGTTATAATACACTGTGTGCGGGGAGACAGGGGACCTCCTTACACCATAACCTTATAGCTGCAGTTATAATACACTGTGTGTGGGGAGACAGGGGACCTCCTTACACCATAACCTTATAGCTGCAGTTATAATACACTGTGTGCGGGGAGACAGGGGACCTCCTTACACCATAACCTTATAGCTGCAGTTATAATATACTGTGTGCGGGGAGACAGGGGACCTCCTTACACCATAACCTTATAGCTGCAGTTATAATACACTGTGTGCGGGGAGACAGGGGGCCTCCTTACACCATAACCTTATAGCTGCAGTTATAATACACTGTGTGCGAGGAGACAGGGGACCTCCTTACACCATAACCTTATAGCTGCAGTTATAATACACTGTGTGAGGGGAGACAGGGGACCTCCTTACACCATAACCTTATAGCTGCAGTTATAATACACTGTGTGCGGGGAGACAGGGGACCCCCTTACACCATAACCTTATAGCTGCAGTTATAAAACACTGTGTGCAGGGAGACAGGGGACCTCCTTACACCATAACCTTATAGCTGCAGTTATAATACACTGTGTGCAGGGACACAGGGGACCTCCTTACACCATAACCTTATAGCTGCAGTTATAATATACTGTGTGCAGGGAGACAGGGGACCTCCTTACACCATAACCTTATAGCTGCAGTTATAATATACTGTGTGCAGGGAGACAGGGGACCTCCTTACACCATAACCTTATAGCTGCAGTTATAATACACCGTGTGCGGGGAGACAGGGGACCTCCTTACACCATAACCTTATAGCTGCAGTTATAATACACTGTGTGCAGGGACACAGGGGACCTCCTTACACCATAACCTTATAGCTGCAGTTATAATATACTGTGTGCAGGGAGACAGGGGACCTCCTTACACCATAACCTTATAGCTGCAGTTATAATATACTGTGTGCAGGGAGACAGGGGACCTCCTTACACCATAACCTTATAGCTGCAGTTATAATACACTGTGTGTGGGGAGACAGGGGACCTCCTTACACCATAACCTTATAGCTGCAGTTATAATACACTGTGTGTGGGGAGACAGGGGACCTCCTTACACCATAACCTTATAGCTGCAGTTATAATACACTGTGTGTGGGGAGACAGGGGACCTCCTTACACCATAACCTTATAGCTGCAGTTATAATACACTGTGTGTGGGGAGACAGGGGACCTCCTTACACCATAACCTTATAGCTACAGTTATAATACAAAGTGTGGGGAATCAGGGGACCTCTTTACACCATTTGTGTATATGGTGGATTCGGGTGTAAAACGGTGACTGTCTCTGGTAAATAGTAACACTTGGGAGATATGTGTGTGTGTGTATGTGAATATATATATATGCCGAAAACACAGTTTGAAACCTTCCTTTATCTGGAGATTTTGTCACACCCTATCCCCAAGTTGAGCAATGTAGTTTTTGCAAAAGTACCGTATTGCCGCATGGTTTGACCAAATCCCAATATTTAGGGCATTTTAAGCAATGTGTTCTGTCCCTGTTTCTTTCTGTGTATTTTATAGACTTGGAACACTGCAGCCCGGAGTCTGATATATTGGTCTATAAAATTACAGGCAATCTGTGCAGTTTGTCTTTGAGGCCGTAAAAATGTGTTAATAGGTCTGAATTGTTATGGGTCAGGTGATCTCATCACAACATGAACTCTACAGCTCATTGCATCAATCCTACTGGATTCTGGAAGCCAGAAACCGACACACCCCACGGTTACACAACAAAAAGCAGCACAAGGAATGCAATGCCAGGAATCCAACCATGGAGAAGGAATCCGGCCACTTAGCAAGAAGGTTTGCTTGACGTCATGTCCTTCTGAGCTGTCACTGCTTTGTAACTCAGGGCAGGTTGTGACATTAGATTCTCGGCTACTCAGAACGCGGCGGTTACAGAACCAGTTTCTCTCAAACAAGAACATTGTGTAATTAACTCTCATTGAACGTGATAATGTTCTTATTCATTATCTGCATTGTATTACAATCAGAGTCGTTTATCAGGAATTGTTTGATGTCCTTAATGAGGTGGCCACAGGCTGTGTTTGCACAATGCGTACAAGGCGTGGACCTCGGTGAGAAAATCACCGAAAAGGGGCAGAGTCCCCACGTCTCATGAAAACAGATTATTTTTTTTTTAGATAAAGATTGAAAAAAAAAATACATAAACAGCACAGAAACAAAAAACACAAAAATACTCGCAAACTCCATTCTGCATTCTAATTGGCTACATTGTATTTCAGCCAGTTAGAATAAGGCTATAATTCTCACTATAAGCAGTGAATAGTTATCTTCTCAGCCTTGTACCTCAGGGGAAAATAGTTTTCGAATTATATTATTTTTGACATGACAATGAATGGGCGGAGGTAGGGTTGATATTCGTGTTTTTCTCGGAGTGAAAAATACATTTTGAGAAACAATGATCCTCCCTGGATGTCATGCACGAGTGTGGAGCAATAAACAAAAATCTAAGCATGTAATTATAGAGCTATAAAGAAAAACATCTATAATGTTACTCAGTAAACTACACATTTTTACATCGTAAAATTGAGGATAACATATTCAAGCTATGATTAGAACGGATACTGGAGAATTATTCTGCATCAGCTGTTTTAGCCTGAATTGTACAATTCTGAGTTCAGTGAATAACCCTGCTAGCTGGCAATAGGTCGGAGGTGGATAAAGCGTTGAACACAGCAATATAAAACTATCTTACGGTAAACTGATATCGAAAAACAAGAAAGGAGGCGTATACCGCGCCTAGTAGTTTATATATGTAAAGAATACATACATGGGTGCTTGAATTTTCCAATTAATCGTAACCTCGGAAAAAATAATAATAAAAAATAATAGTGAAATACAGTAGATTTATCTTAAGAACAAACAATTAGTAGCTATATGCGGTCCACTCACATTGAGATGAGCTATAACAGAGCTCTGCTGTGAAGCGCTTGGACGGTACAATCCCCGTCTTTGGATTTGTAGTAGTTGCCACGGATGTTTCCAAAGTGCAGTATGTGTAGGTGGCATAAAAGAAAGATCGCAGCAATATGGTGAAGTAAGTACCAATATTATAAAAGGTAATAAGTAGTATTGTACTTACACTTTCCAGAGCATGTGACCTGCTCTAGTATAAACAGCTTAGGTGGTATAATCCCCACCAAGGATATACAGGATACCAGGAAATGATAAAAAAATACAATGAATATAAAAAGTAACTTTAAAAGTATACTTTAATATAAACAAACAAAATAATAGTAAAATATAAAGTCCACTTAACGCGTTTCGCCTGATAGGCTTCTTCAGCCTGATATCGCTGCTATGACAGCTAGATGATTGGATCATACATTCTTATTTTTTACCCCCACAAAAACTAAAAATATATTTGCAATTATTTTCATTGGTATTTAAAGAGTCAGTGTTACCAAAATGACATAGCGAGCAACCGGCCATCACTAACCTCAGACGGTGGATTAGAACAGCAGCAGTTGGTAGAAGTCAGCTGAGAGACCGCGCATGGCACTAGCAGTCAGACCTCTTCATCTTCAGCCCTGCCTGGCCATGTTTGTCCAAGTGGAAAGCTTTGACCGGTATGAGCCGGGCTGTGTATAAACTGTGTGTGCCAAAAAGCCCCTGCGCTGAGCAGAACTGAAGCTGTGCACAGTGTGCTGTGAAATCTGCTCCTCTATGGCCTATGCCCCCCTTTAATTTTTCAGAGTTGATTAATGAGGCAGGTATTTTAGACTTGCATTGTATGCCAACACTGCACAGTAGCATTTCTATATGCCTCCCTAAATACTGTATAGTAAAATCTTACCTTTATTACAGATTACTGCCCCTGATTCCCTGCTTGGCTGTCATCATCAGAAGTGGTGGTCTGAGCCAATCACAAAGCTTTCCCATAGGAAAGCAGTGGATTGGCTAAGAGTATCAAAAATGCAGAGCCAGCACATCCCAAACACAGCCTCGGCCAATCAGCATCTCCTCATAGAGATGAATGGAATCAATGCATTTCTATGAGGTAAAGTCAGTGTCTGCATGCAGAGGGTGGAGACAGTGAATGTCAGTCACACTGTGCAGCACTGCCCCAGGAAGCACCTCTTGCAGCCATCTGAGGAGTGGCCAGTGAAGTTATCACTAGGCTGTAATGTAAACACTGCATTTTCTCTGAAAAGACAGTGTTTACAGCAAAAAGCCTGAAGGTAATGATTCTACTTACCATAACAAATTCAATAAGCTGTAGATGTTCTGGTGACTATAGTGTCCCTTTAATACATTGTGCTTAAAAGGGTTGCTCACAACCGTATAAACCTTAATAATTAAATAATGCCCTATTGGGCATTATTCTTTAGGTCCCCTACATCTCTTCATTAGCAGACAAACCGTTTTAATTACCTAAAATCCAGCACTGGGTACAGCTCCCAGCACTGCTTTCCATGCTTCCTCTGGAGGTCACAACAGCCAGGACCATGTAGCCGTCTCAGAGCCAGCAAGAGGGGAAAGAGAGCTAGCCCCAAAAAATGTAAAAATCGAGAGAGCTGCAGGGCGAGGACACACATTACATCTCTCACCAGTGTGTAGTGCTTGTTGACGATAAACAAAAAATATACACAGAAGTGACATTAACCCCTTAAGGACAAATGACAAAAATATTCAGTCATGATTCCTTTTATTACAGGAGTTTGGTCCTTAAGGGGTTAAGCATCAGCTATTTTATCCTGAATTGTACAAATCTGTTTACATTCAAAGTCAGAGAATAACCCAGATATACACAGAACTGACATTTGGCAGCCTAGAACAGAATTCTGGGCTATTAATGTCATGTATGGCGGGGTGCAACTAGACCCTGGCACACAAGTGCAAATTACCCTGGCTGTGCAGTGTTGCAATCTGAAACACTCAACATCTAGACTCCTACCACCATGACTACTTCTAAAAGCAGGGGAACACTTTAGTCATAGACAGGGGGAGAATCTGGATACCCTACTAAATTGGTAGCTGTAGCTATTCAATTTATTTATTAATAGTTTAATCTGCTATTTCCTAGGAGGCTCCTCTACTGGCACCAGGGCCGGCGCGTCCATAAAGCGGCACAGGCGGCCGCCTTAGGGCGCACCGGCTCTGGGGGCGCCAGATTTCAGTGATCGGCAGGAGGGAAGCGCTCCCTCCTGCCAGGTCACCTTCTGGACCCCCGGCGGGCGGCAGCAGTTCTAATGAGAGGCGGCGAGGGAGCTCTGACCTGTCTGCTCTGCTCCCTCGCGCGCCCTGTGCTGATTCTGCGGGAGCCGGAATATGACGTCATATTCCGGCTCCCGGCATCAGCAGACAGCCCGCAAGGGAGCAGAGCAGACAGGTTAGAGCTCCCTCGCCGCCTCTCATTAGAACTGCTGCCGCCCGCCGCACTGAAGCCCCACTGGACCCCAGGGACACATCCACACCAGCTCTCTCCAGGTAGGGAGGCTGGGTGGATATTTATTATTAATTTGTGTGTGTCTGAAAGTGTATGTGTGAGTGTGTGTGTCTGAAAGTGTATGTGTGAGTGTGTGTTTGTCTGAGTGTGTCTGTGTATGTGAGTGTGTATGTGTTTGTTTGTGAGTGTGTGTCTGAAAGTGTATGTGTGAGTGTGTGTTTGTCTGAGTGTGTGTGTCTGTGAGTGAGTGTCTGTGAGTGTGTGTGTGTATGTGTTTGTCAGTGTGTGTGTATGTGTTTGTCTTTGTGAGTGTCTGTGTGTGTATGTGTTTGTCAGTGTGTGTGTATGTGTATGTCTGTGAGTGTGTGTCTGTGTCTGTGAATGATTGTATGAATGTGTGTCTGTCAGTGTATGAGTGTGTGTTTGTGAGTGTCTGTCAAATCAGTGAGATTATGTTTGTGATTGAGTGTGTGTCTGTCAATGAATGAGTGTGTGTCAGATCTGTGAGTCTGTGTCTGTCAGTGACGTCTGTGTGTTTGTCATTGAGTGTGTGTGGCTTTTAGTGAGTGTAGCGTGGCGGAGCGGAGCGCAGTACAGGAGCTTCTGTTTCCTGTACCTGGTCACTGAGAGCACTTCCTGTCAGTCCAGCCAGCTACAGAAAACTGAAGCTCCTGTAGAGGGTCTGCTCCGCAGCGCTACAAGACAGGTAGGAGGCATACCAGGAAGGGGAGTGTGACCGCTAAGAGGGTGGGGGGTGCACCAAGGGACAGAGAGGGGAGGGGAGAGAAAAACCAAGGGACAGGGAAAGGAGGTGGGAGGGGAGAGGAACACTAAGGGACGGGGAAGAGGGAGGGGCTGGTTAGGAGGCACATAGGTGAAGATGTTAATTTTAGAAGGGGGGGGGGGGGCGGAAAAATGCATCTTCGCCTATGTACCCAAAAATCCTTGCACCGGCCCTGACTGGCACCCTCTAGCTGCAGTTAACCATTGGATATAAACATTGGTGTTCCTGCAAAACGGTAATGCTTTACATTGCTGGTTAAGCAGGCAGACACTTGGTATGGAGATAAAATGGTCTGGGAATACATTGAAACTTCCTCTTTCATACCAGTTTTTCTCCCCCCATTTTCCAGCTATTTCTAACTAAAACCCATTATTATTATTGCCATTTATATAACTCCAACAGATTCCGTAGCGCTTTACAATATTATTAGAGAGGGGGATTTAACTATAAATAGGACAATTACAAGAAAACTTACAGGAACGATAGGTTGAAGAGCTCAAACGAGCTTACATTCTATAGGAGGTGGGGTATAAAACACATTAGGACAGGAAATAGCCCTTAAATAAGATGGGAGTGAAGCAGAGGTGGAGGGGAGAGTAAAGTGCTACCCTTTAGGAGAGAGAAAGAGACAGGTATGTGAGGTAGAGGTTACTCTGGGAGGCCATAAGCTTTCCTAAAGAGATGGGAGAGTCTGATGGCGGTAGGCAGGCTATTCCATAGGAAGGGAGCTGCCCGCGAGAAGTCATGCAAGCGCGAGTTGGCCGTACGGGTGCGAGCAGCGGACAGGAGAAGGTCACGGGCAGAGCGGAGGGACCGAGAAGAGGCATGGATCTGTGAAGAGATATAAGAGGGGCTAGAATTGTTCAATTTATAGGTATGGGTTAGCACTTTGAATTGACTCCAATAGGATACAGGAAGCCAATGTAAGGACTGACAGAGGGGTGAGGTGTGAGAGGACCGACTAGAGAGGAAAATCAGTCTGGGGGCAGCATTCATTACGAACTGTAGCCGGGCAATATGGTTTTAAGGAAGACCAATCAGGAGAGGGTTACAATAATCCATGCAGGAAATTACTAGAGCATGGACAAGCTCCTTGGTAGCATCTTGCGTAAAAAAAAGGGGCGGATGCGGGCGATGTTTTTAAGATAGACTCTACAGGACTTGGTAACATGCTGGCTGTGAGGCCAGAATCAAGTATGACAACAAGGTCTTAATGAAATTATTTGGCCTTTTTTGGACCGAAAGTTTTGAAATAAATACATTTTCTTTTCAGGTAATTGGTTTACTGGCCCACCTTGCTACTGAGGGGGGTAGGTAGAGTATTTATTAGGGAGGTGACTAGAATAGGGGAGGAAGGTGGTTATTTAGACAATTAGCCCCCACCCACTGCTATCAGAGTCCTTACACCAGCTGCTAATATGTGGAGGCTGGGGAGACAATCGGTCCCACCCAATAGCTAATGGATGGGGCTCAGGGAAAATATATCATTATTATTTAAAGCTGCACCCCCTAGCACTTATGGGTGGGGGGGACACTAGGTCCCCTGTTTAGTTTAATAACCACTCATGTGGCATGGTTGGGGACATTATGCTTCCCTCCCCCACTGTTAGCTATTGTAGTAAGTGCCCTACCATGGGGGGATTCTTGGATTAGACTTGCTAGGCTTTTCTTAGAACAGTGAGCAGCCACTAGAGGATCAGCACAGCAAGCATGGGCATATTTTAACCATTTGCTAATATGGGGGCCATGTTGACTTCCATTGAGTAAGGGGAGAGATTTAGAAAGTGGTTTGATCCTTTAGATTGTAAGCCAACGGGGCCTCTCTACTGTTCTATCAGTCTGTTCCTATTGTCTTTTTCCCCAACTGTACAGCGCTGTGGAATATGTTGGCACTTCATAAATGCCAGTAATAAATATGTTCCTCATAATTGAAGGATACAAGGACATTTGATGGGCTTGAACTGTTCCTTTTAAGGGGTTTAAACTACCGTATATACTAAAGTATAAGTCGACCCGAATATAAGCAGAGGCCCCTAATTTTACCCAAAAAAACTGGGAAAACTAATTGACTCGAGTATAAGACTAGGGTGGGAAATGCAGCAGCTACTGGTAAACTTCTAAAAATTATATCCCCCCCAAAATTATATTAATTGAATATATATTTACAGTGTGTATAGAATGAATGCAGTGTGTATGAGTGCAATGTTTGGGTATGAGTGCAGTGTGTGATGCAGAGCCTTGGTGGGGGTGGGCATTTGTATTATTTTTTTAAATTATTTTTTTTTTCCTGCAGCTCCGGTCAGTTCCCTTCTCTCTCCTCCGGTCCAGTCAGCTCCCCTGCAAGTCTTGCGAGAGCCGGGGGGCAGAGCTGGCTATATTTAATATATGCCTGAGCAATTAAACCCATAGAAACACAGAATGTGACGGCAGATAAGAACCATTCGGCCCATCTAGTCTGCCCAGTTTTCTAAATACGTTCATTAGTCCCTGGCCTTATCTTATAGTTAGGATAGCCTTATGCCTATCCCACGCATGCTTAAACTCCTTTACTGTGTTAACCTCTACCACTTCAGCTGGAAGGCTATTCCCATAATATACATCCTTCTTTCCAGCATTACATAGCAAGTTATTTCATCCCTCATATTGCCACAAGGAAGCAGTGATATGAACCAGTCAGCCAGCTCTCTGTGCTGCCAATTAAAGACAAATACAGGGAGTGGGGATTCGATCTATAAAGGGAGTGTTGTAATAATTAAAGGACAGATGGAGTGACGAGTGTTATAAAGACAGCATATGTCCAAACCACCAAGACAAGTACATTATAGATGGAGGAAATCTTCACCTCCTGCTCAGCAGCAGAGACAGTTTGTTGATAGACCGTAGGCCTGAAGGTTTCTTTGATAAGCAGTCTTTAAAGTGCACAATGGAATACATTTTGGTTTGGCTGAGTCTTAGTCAAGCCAGACTTCACAGATGACAGTCTATCAAAGAAACCTCAATGTGTGCTCATATTTTCACTACTTATTCTGTATGTATTCCCAGGATAATGCTGTACTATATTCTTTTAAAGGGACACTATAGTCACATGAACAACTTTAGCTGAATGAAGCAGTTTTGGTGTATAGAACATGCCCCTGCAGCCTCACTGTTCAATCCTCTGCCATTTAGGAGTTAAATCCCTTTGTTTATGAACCCTAGTCACACCTCCCTGCATGTGACTTGCACAGCCTTCCATAAACACTTCCTGTAAAGAGAGCCCTATTTAGGCTCTTTGTTGCAAGTTCTGTTTAATTAAGATTCTTATCCCCTGCTATGTTAATAGCTTGCTAGACCCTGCAAGAGCCTCCTGTATGTCATTAAAGTTCAATTTAGAGATTGAGATACAATTATTTAAGGTAAATTACATCTGTTTGAAAGTGAAACCAGTTTTTTTTTTCATGCAGGCTCTGTCAATCATAGCCAGGGGAGGTGTGGCTAGGGCTGCATAAGCAGAAACAAAGTGATTTAACTCCTAAATGACAGTGAATTGAGCAGTGAAATTGCAGGGGAATGATCTATACACTAAAATTGCTTTAGTTAGCTAAAGTCATTTAGGGGACTAGTGTTCCTTTAATCTTTATGAAGGACAGGAACCAGGACTGGCAGCCATCCCCCCCCTAATTCTTCCATGTAATGACGAGCTGCCACTGATACAGTAAACATCTATGCCTTTCTATTCACCATTACACACTCCTTTAAGTACCCAAGATTCAGTGTATGCCAGCCCCAGTACTTTAACGGCTTATTTCAAATGATTGAGTTGAAATTGGATCTAAAACTTTGGAAACCAAAATCTAAAGCTAATCTTTTACTAAAACCGTTACTGTGCCTGTTAGAACAGTTTCCCATGTACCAGCAATACCAGAGTATTATTTATCACTTGCAAATCCATGCAGCGCATTAAATTAAAGGCATTTATTAAAGCTCAAGACACATCCGACATACCAATGTTATTTATAAAAACACAGATGTAGTAAGCTACCAAGATTGGTTTTGTACACAATCATTTCTGACAAGAGAACACAAACCGTATGTGGGAACTGGACAGGCCAACAGCTGATCCATACTGTGACACTTGCTAGAGTTGAATAAAGGATTGAACTGTTTTATTTGAACACATTATCCCAGAACCCATAGTTAACAGGACCACTCCTGTACATCCAGCGCCAAAATAATACATGCCAGTTTCCCTAAACTCAGACACCCAATAAAACTAATTGGAACTCATTCCACAACCATTTATACCCAGTGTCTGTGTATCCCACTCCCCCAGAACACAAGGATAAGGCCATCAAAGCAATTTACCAAATTATGAAAAACCCCACAATCAAAAGGGCATCTGTTTAATGGGTAAGGGACTTTATACAAAGACTAATAAAATTCACAGGCGCACAGTGGACGCAATACAAAGTGTACATGAACAGAATATTCAGCAAGAATCCATAGGATACACCTGAAAATACAAAATAAAACCAAAACAAATTGAAGGTAGAAGTCTGCTGGCGACAGCTAATATGGCCTCTCTCGTCTGTCTTGTCTGTGGTCCCCCCTAAAAAAAACCAAGATTAAATACAAATTAATATCAAAACATTGAAAAAGATTTATTGGTGGCTCATTTTGAAAAGTTGTTTGTATTTAGAGAGTTGTTTTACTTTGGGAAGTGTGTGGCACTTAACAGGGAACTACCCATTTGTTTGCAAATTGGAGAACTTCCCAGTTCAGATTTTTTTAAAAAGACATTGCAAGTTTATACAAGTATTTAGTGAACTCTGAGAGTGGTTCCAAAGGAGATGACTTAACAGGCAATTAATATTTATAGTTAAACAAGAAATCCCAACCTCAACACAATAACTTGAAAATGACAAGCTTGTAGACTAAATGATTAAAATTCAAAACAATTGCAAGGAAGCAGAGCATTAACAAACCTGGATTCCATTTTGCCTGGTCCAAAACCTCCACGGTCTCCCCCTCTGCTTCCCCGGAAACCACCTCTATCTCCACCCCTTCCTCTAAAGCCTCCACGGTCAAAACCGCCACGGCCACCCCTTCGGTCATCACCGAATCCACCTCCACCACCACCACCACCACCTGCAAAACAAGAATTGCATTAAACTCTTCTAGTTGTTAAATACAAAAGGGCAAGCATGTAATGTGTTAAGTAGCAATCCTCACCCATGTGAGATCCACCTGGCCCGCCGGGTCCATCTGGTTTGGGTGCCTTGCACTGGTTACACTCGTTTCTCCAGGAGAAGTTCATGTTATCACAGGTTCTACAGGGATAGAGTGATTAGTAGTTGTACAGTAACTGCACAAACTGCAAGGCATTGTCTATTTTCTGCCTGGTACTTACGGGTTGGGACACTTCCAGTCTCCAGCTCGCTGTTGTCCTCCACCACCGCTAGGATATCCTCCTGCTCCTCCACCACCACCACCTCCTCCTCCTCTGCTGCTGGCTGGGCCAGGTGGACCTCCAAAGCCCCCTCGTCCCATGGGACCTGCACAAAAAAAGAAAAAAAAAAAGTCCAAGTTGAAGCTAGCTCAGAGAAATGCCATTAACAAAGGTCTTACTCAAACGTTCATAAGAAACTATGCAGTAAATTAGGTAAATGCTTGAAAAACAAACAGACTGCCCAGTAGCAGCTGTTTAACACATGAACCATGCTACTTAACTTACCTCCACGTCCTCTGCCTCGGCCATTGGCACCAGCACCAGCAGCACCACCACGGCTATTGAAATCTGCCCTCCTTGTAGCAAAGGACACCTTTATAGGGTTACCCGAAAACTCCTTGCCTGGATATAAAACCAATAATTAGAATCCTATCCAAGCTAGTGTCAATGAAGCATAAAAATCAAGTCCATTACTCACCATCAAACCAGTCTATGGCAGCTTTAGCAGATGGTGGATCATCAAAGGAGACCGTTGCTTCACCCTTCAGTTTTCCAGTCTCACGATCCGTGTAGAGATTTATCATGGGCAATCCAGTCTTCTTGTTAGTCTATAATGGACAGGAATTTACATGGTTACTCACTATCTGAATGTTTTCAAGGGGCAGTGAAAACATTTTTAAAATGTGCTTCCCCTAATTAATGTCCATGTTTATGGTCAAGATTAGGACAAGCAAATCTCAAATCTTATGAGTTAAGTGGGGAAACAGAAGATGTCAGGATGCAAGATGTCTGGAGAGCAAGGGAACATATGACTGTAAATGCAATCCTATTTGGGTTTGTAGTTCCAGTAGAGGATCTCACCTTAATGATTCCAATCTGTTTGAAGTATTCTGCTACTGACTCTACTGTTACATTCTCACCAAGGCCTTGCACAAAGATTGTGTTATTGTCAGAGTTGTCTTGTTCAGCTGATTTAAAAAAATAAATAAAATTATATATGCATGATCATTAGCATTTATTACTTTACTTTCAAATGAATTCAGCCCAACCCCCAACTAAGCAGACACTTACCACCACCCATGTCATGTCTGGGGGGAGGTCCTCCCTCACGTGGTCCTTCAATAATAGAAAAGACAGGCTCTCAGAATACGGCAGTTGGTTTCACAAAGTAACACACCCAAGCCCCAACAACCCAACAAACACCCACATGACATTATTCATTGAAGACTATAGAACTCGAATGGCTGAATGACAAACTCCTATTACTGGCCTATCATTAGGCGATTCCTTATAGTTGTATCGGCACAGTCACACATAGGAACTAAGATCTATTAAGAGTTAAAACCTTGCAACTGAACACCAGTCTGGTAGGAACACTTTCCAGAATATTTGTTATGATACCTTAAGAAACCATGAACACTGTTCTACCAGTTACCATCCTTTGTTCCATATCCCTGTCATTTGACATTTCCATTCAGAGGTTTCAGGATTTTCCAGTGTGTTCCTTTACCTTGTACCAATGTGTAAACTTAACAGTTAACCAGGTCTACCCAGTAACAATATGGCACCACCATCACACAAGGTCTTTCCTGTGTAATAAACCTTTTGTAAGAAGAGTGGCTGTGATCACACCATGTTTCTAAAACCATTTTTATAGTTCCCCTCACTTTAAAACCTTTTTTTTTTTTTTAAATCCAAGAGCCCTGAATTTTTTCTCTCCCAGTTCACAAAACTGCATGCATTTACCAAACTCTGAACCCCACATTGAAAAAAAAAATAATCCCTTTTAAATGCACCACCAGGAGGTTTGTGTATTGTTTATTTTTTGTATTTTTGACCAACATACACCACAAAGTGATGTTTGAAACCTGTACTTTGTTAACCCCACAGGAATGCAGTACTCCAGGAAAACCCATTGTATGAATGGCTGGAATTAATGAAAACAGCACAGAAGTTTGTGTTTGAGATTTTGAACTCTTCACTTACCACCAAATTTACTGAATCCTCCCCGATCACCACCGCTGAGAAGACAATTAGGAGAAATTGAAGTTTGTTTGTGATTCCCGAGGCTACAGTAGTTCTTATTCGGTGACAGACTAGACTTGCCAGTACTCTGTATGTACAAACTAACACCTGCTTGTTTGTATAAAATCGGGCTATTAAGAGATTCAGGGCCTACAGCCTTTTACTGCCACCTTGAGGCAGGTATTGATTACACAATTGTTTGCACTGAATTACAGAATTGTGATTGCTACAGTTACCACACATGATTCACATCACACTGCAGACACCTTTGCCTTGAAATAGTTCAATATTTGCCCTTTTTTTTTTTAAAACCATGTTTTTGTGTAATATAACCGAGCACCATGAAAGTTTGGTTATAGGTACTTAGACCAGCTCTACAAGTCGTTATGATACACTATGCCTACAGTTATATTGGCTGATAAGCTACTGTGAAAGCTGACGACAGACCTTGAAACCTGTAGCACATAAAATGCAGAGTTTGTTAACACAAAGCAAAGAGCAACAAAGCAATAATTGTTTGGCAGTTTTATTCCTAACCCCACAGCTTACAACGCGTATACTTACCCTTCTCTAGCAAGTAAGCCAAGCCTTATTTGCCAGAGAAGCCCCTCTTATCTATAGTCTGTAATAAGGACACTTCAGAGGTTGCGTTATACAATGTCTACCCACAAGCTAGCAATCTGTAGAGACACAATTAGCTATTCATGTATTATAAACACATCCTATATATGTACAGAAATGCAGAATAGAGTTTTCTAAATAGATGGTAGTCCTGGTTTTAAACTCCTCCAGCTAGCATCCGTACAGAAATACTGCTGTTCAGGTATTTAATAACATTTCAACTAACACCCAGGTACTGAAACTTTACATTAGCTAGCATCTGTACAGAACTGCTGTACACACATTTACCCACCATGTTATGATTTGTACAGATTTTAAAGTTTACAGAAACCCCACACATTAGAGTATTCAAACAATTTTGCCATTTAAATAAACACACTTGGCATCCACACATTCATACAGTTTGTGCCTTGAATTTCCTGTTGTGGTAAATTGCATCTGTCTAGACTTAATGTTCAGCTACAGAACTTTGAACCATTTTATTATAATCCAGAGACCATGTGTTTCACCAATACCCTCCAGGTTTCATGAGAACATCTGCAGTCATAATGCACCAGTTTCCACCTGAGACTGCAGTTGGTACCCAGTAACGCATCCATACAAAGTTATTACCGATGCAGTGGCCCTAACCAACACGAGCAGATCGTTTTACCTTATTTTACATTCGGATTTGTCAGTTTTCAGACACCCTGCCTGAGTTGATACTTAACACCTTTTGGTACCAGAGATATTTGTTTTATTAAAACATTGCTTGAGAACAGTTCTCATATCCCCCGAAACGCCATGTGAAGAAATCACTTTGAAAATAATGTATCCCACAGCCTAATTTATGCTTTTCACTTAAAGAAAAAAAAAAACCAGTAACCAAACAAAGACCAAAGTTTTCATACATCATATAATGTATCAAGCCCATTAACATATTTTGATTTGATTGTACTGCTAATTAAAGCTTGGCAATGCTAGACTAAAACACTTAATCAGAGCTTTGGCAGAAAATTTCTCAAAAACCTCACATTCAAGCCACACATCACATCAGACACCATGCTCTTCTCTCACATACCACCCATGGTCAGATACCTACCCCATTCCTCCTCGACCTCCACGGCTGCCTCTACCACCTCGGTCAAAGCCTCCGCGCCCACCAAAGCCTCCACGACCTCTGCCCCTGCCATCTGGCCCACCAAAGCTTCCCTGGTCAGAGCCACCATAGCCTCCACTGCCCATGGAAGGGGAATCCTGGTTGTATCCTCCAGCTACGGCAAATAAGACCAAGATCAGAAACAATTTCACCAAATGCAAGCATTCTGTGACTTTTCACCACGTAGCCTCAGTTTCCTCACCTCCACCACCATACTGTGCTTGCTGTTGGCCATAGCCCTGCGGGGAATTGTAGCTGGACTGCTGTCCATACGAGCTAGGCTGCTGACTGCTGTAGCTGCTTTGATTCGGTTGGCTCCCATAGCTAGATTGCTGTTGGCCCCCGTAGCCACTCTGTTGTCCACCATAACCACTGCCACCACCACTGGGTTGTTGTCCATAGCCAGTGCTCTGTTGTTGCTGGTAAGAAGGAGTCTGAGAGCTGCTGCCATAACTGGTTTGAAGAAAGGGAAAAAATATAAAATAAAATATGCAGAAAAACTAGGTGAAAAATGCAACATTTTCAGCCGTTATAATGCCTGTAACACAGAACAATTATCAGAGGTTAAAATTGGCAGGATCTAGAGCAAGCATGTCAAACATGCAGCCTACAGACAACATATTTGCAGCCTGCCTGCCCTGGGGCCGCTTCCAGCTGTGGCTGCGACCAGCAAGACTGGGAAAATATTTCCTGATTCTTGCTCTCCTGGCCACAAGAGGGCAGAGTGGCTGTGTGTCTGCTGAGCAGACCAGAGCAGCCACTCCCCTGTCCCTCCTGCTCGCAGTGCCAGAGGACCGTCTGGCCTGCTTCAGCAGGGATGGAGCTGGAATTGAAGGACGGACAGCTAAGTGTGAGAGGGCCCAGTGTGTTTAATTGGGGGGAGGCAGTGCAGAGTGATGGTGGTGGTGGGCAATGTATTAATTTAAGGGAAGGGGCAGTGTATTAAATTGGGGAGTGGTAGCAGTGTATTAACTTGGGGAAGTCAGGGGGCAGTGTATTTGAGGGAGGGAGCCGTGTATTAGAGAGGGAGAAGGGGCAGTGTTAGATTGGGTCTGCACAGAGGCGCTGAATGCTCCCATGGAGATGCTGATTTTTTGCCACACATGTACAATAGCATCCCAATGCTTTCCTATGGGAGTTTGATGATCTCAGCCAAAGTGTAGAAAACACTCATAGAACTTCAAAATAAACAAGATTACAGCATTTGGTTTACAGCTGTGCAACATACATTGGCCATTTCAGTCCCATTACCAAACATTTAATATGTCAAGGTAGGGCCCACAAACGTAAGCAGTGTTTATTTGGCCTGTCTTAGCCATCGAGTTTGACATGCTTGATCTAGAGCCAATAGAAGTCCCTTAACACTTACCTTCCAGTGTTACTGCTGGCTGGAGGCTGCTGGGGGTAGCTGGAGTAGGAGGACTGAGATGGTTGCTGTCCTGCAGAGTAGGTGCTTTGGGAAGATTGGGAATTACCATAGCTTCCAGTCCCATAGCTCTGAGGGGCAGACTGTGAGCTATATCCAGCTGTAATATAGAACAAATTGTAATCAAGACCAATGCCCTAGTCACATAACTGAAGCAAAATGAACTAA
Source organism: Pelobates fuscus (assembly GCF_036172605.1). NCBI lineage: Eukaryota > Metazoa > Chordata > Amphibia > Anura > Pelobatidae > Pelobates > Pelobates fuscus. The sequence continues at coordinate 171,052,702 of NC_086324.1, read as the reverse complement.
ACTCAGAGTCTACAATAAAGAGTGACACGTTTACACCAAACCTCCCTTTACTTTGGTATTTTAGATCCAAGATTGATCAGAGCCACTTAACCTTGTTTCTCTGTTGTGTTCTGGTCTTAACAGTAACAATGTTACGCCCAATATCCATATCTATAGAGGCAGATCTGTTTTTCCACATCTCACACTCCATAGCTTATAGAATTAATTTAAAGGGGAGGTCTAAGCACCATAACCACAACATGCTGTTTCAGTATTTATGGTACAAGTAGGCTACTTGATCATCTGATTTTGGATGTAACAGTGGTCCCCGATTAATTCACTGTGTTGATCCTGCTAGCGATACTGCCAATGCAAAAATGTCACTGCCACAATTAGACAGCATTTATTACCTAAAAGTTCTGCTGAAACACTCAATGAAAGCCACCCAAGCACGAACAAAATAGATGCTGCTAATTCTTGTACATCAAGTCCCTTGTTCTGGTCTAATGCTTAATTTAATGAAGGCATGTTCCAGTATTGCCATATCCTACTTACAGTTCTGGTCTTGCCCATAAGAGGAGCTGTAGCCACCACTCTGTCCATAAGATGAAGCAGCTCCAGACTGGCCATAGCCGCTGTAGCTCTGCTGGCTGTAGGGCTGGCTTCCCTGCTGGGAATAGCTCTGAGCTGGCTGGGAGGGGTAAGCCCCATACCTGAAACAAACGCACTATTAGAGCTATCTTCAAAACAAGCATGAAACAATATAAACATTAATAGACAAATTACGTACCCTTGGCTTGCCTGCTGTGAATAATCTGCAAAACAAGAAGGAAAAAAATAAAAATACATTCTTTAAAGAGAAATGAACAGTTAGGCACTTGAAAGGATACTCATGATGCACGGTCTTCCCTGCAAGCCGTGAAAGGCAGGTTCATTTTTATAAGAAAGGCAGCATGCTTTACAAAGATTTCTACAATTGACATGTTTTATTATAAGCCTAACACTTAGGTTTCCTGGGGGCAGTACAGTCATTTAGGCGATACACAGCATAACTTATTGCACTGAATGCCTCTTTAAATTAATCATTTAAAAGGCACACTATAAAACAACTTTAGCTTAAAGGGACACTATAGGCACCCAAACCCCTTAGCTTATTGAAGTCGTCTGGGTACACTGTCCTAGGTCTCTTAACTCTGCAAAGCTAATCATTGCAGTTTTTGAGAAACTGCAATAATTGGCTTGGTGGGTTAACTCTGTAGTGGATTCCACCTCTAGTGGTTGTCTATTAGTCGTAAAGAGACTTTCAACTCTATGCATGGATACATCCAGCGTTACCCAAAAACCAATTGTACAATGCTTTCCAAAGGGAAAATGTTAATGTGATTGCCGCCATTGCGTCTCTTGTTGGTGGTTCCGAGCCAACACCAAGGCAAATCTGCACTGGACTGAGGTAAGTGACAAAAGGGGTCTCCAACCCCTTCTGCATCAAGGGGGGCAGGGAAGCTATAGTGCCAAGAAACCAAATTTGTTTTCCTAGTACTATAGCTTTTTTTATTACAAAAGTTTTAGTGTATAAATACACACACCACAATAGGGGAATGCTAAACCAATGTGCACATCCTAAGCAGCTTGTAACAAGCCTTAATATCGCAGTATGGGTGCTGCTGACCCCCAGATCAATATACATCCCCCCACAGGGTCCATGGGAGGTGTGTGGCGGATCAATATACACCCCCCCCTCCTCTATGGAGTCCATGGGAGATGCATGTCTCCCAGATGCTGACCCCCAGATCAATAACCCCCCATCTATGGAGCCATGAGAGGTGTGGTGGCTGATTCTCCCCCCCCCCAATAGGGGCCATGGGAGGTGTATGGCTGCTGACCCCCAGATCAATATACACCCCTCCCCTAATCTATGGGGGCAATGAGAGCTCCCCACCCCCTATCTCTGGGGCAGTGGGAGAGGCTGGGTGCCCCATACATTCTGCAACAGAGAGACATCGCCTAGCAACAAGCTCAGCCAATAGCAGGCGCCGCGGATCACCTCATCCTTTAAGCGCTGTCTCCATAGTAACCAGCACTGCGGACATTCCATCCTCGCAGCCCCTCCCCCCGGCCATAAAATGGCGCCAGCTTCACCGCGGACACAAAATGGCGGCCGTTCCGAGGACAAAGGGAGTAACGAGGGGACACAGAGTAACGAGGGGAAGGTCACAGAATGGGTCTCGGGGACATCACTGACCCCATTACGGTCCCACAGCCGCTCACCTCGCCTTTAGACCCCCGCTAGCAAACCTAGCAGCGCGTTACAGCCGCCATCTGACCGCAGCGCACAATACTCGGCGATCTCGGCCGCAGCTCGCGCTATTCGGTACTCCCGGGCCGTTCTTACCGTTAGTAGCCATGCTGCGCAGATTTGTCTCGGTGACTCGCACAAACTCCGCTCTCCCTGCTTTCCACGCCGCACTGTGTGGGGCGGGCCTAGCGCGCCATGTTATAAATACTCGGAGCGAACCATTCGGCGAGACTTGCGGGGGGGGGACCTGCAGCCTGGGTTATTGTGCTGGTCTCATCTAATACACAGCTGGAGGAATAAACACCCCCACAGCGACAGACTCAGTGCTGGGCTCCAGCCCTCTACATAAACTGCCCTGAATAATTCCCAATTATATTATAAAGTATTTATCACATTGTCTGACACTAAACAAAGCTTTATAATGCACCTGGCTATAATAACTATAATATAATAACTATAAAAACATTGTATAATAACACTTGGTTATACTAACAGTGTATAATAATTATAATAACAGTGTATATAATAACTATAATAACAGTGTATAATAACTATAATATAATAACACCTGGTTATAATAAGTGTATAATCACTATAATAACACTTGGTTATAATAACAGTGTATAATAACAGCTGGTTATAATAACAGTGTATAATAACTATAATAGTGTATAATAACGATAATATAATAACTATAATATAATAACAGCTGGTTATAATGACAGTGTATAATAACTATAATTAATAACACCTGGTTATAATAGTGTATAATAACAGCTGCACTCAGCCTGGCACTTACAGGGTTAAATACAGGTCTGTGAGTGTCTGGTATAAATATATTCTCATATGATGTCCCATCACCCACAGTTTGTGTAATGACTGGCTACCATGCTCTATATAGTTCAATATAATAAATATAGCTGCCATGCTCTATACAGTTCAATATAATAAAGATGGCTGCCATGCTCATACAGTTCAATATAATAAAGATGGCTGCCCTTCTCTGTATGGGCCAATATAATAAATATAGCTGCCATGCTCTATATGGTACAATATAATAAAGATGGCTGCTATGCTCTATATGGTACAATATAATAAAGATGGCTGCCATGCTCTATATGGTACAATATAATAAAGATGGCTGTCATGCTCTATATGGTACAATATAATAAAGATGGCTGCCCTGCTCTATATGGTCCAATATAATAAAGATGGCTGCCATGCTCTATATGGTACAATATAATAAAGATGGCTGTCATGCTCTATATGGTACAATATAATAAAGATGGCTGCCCTGCTCTATATGGGCCAATATAATAAAGATGGCTGCCCTGCTCTATATGGTACAATATAATAAAGATGGCTGTCATGCTCTATATGGTACAATATAATAAAGATGGCTGCCCTGCTCTATATGGTCCAATATAATAAATATGGCTGCCATGCTCTGTATGGGCCAATATAATAAAGATGGCTGCCATGCTCTGTATGGGCCAATATAATAAAGATGGCTGCCATGCTCTATATGGTCCAATATAATAAAGATGGCTGCCCTGCTCTATATGGTCCAATATAATAAATATGGCTGCCATGCTCTGTATGGGCCAATATAATAAAGATGGCTGCCATGCTCTGTATGGGCCAATATAATAAAGATGGCTGCCATGCTCTATATGGTACAATATAATAAAGATGGCTGCCCTGCTCTATATGGTCCAATATAATAAAGATGGCTGCCCTGCTCTATATGGTCCAATATAATAAATATGGCTGCCATGCTCTGTATGGGCCAATATAATAAAGATGGCTGCCATGCTCTGTATGGGCCAATATAATAAAGATGGCTGCCATGCTCTATATGGGCCAATATAATAAAGATGGCTGCCCTGCTCTATATGGTACAATATAATAAAGATGGCTGTCATGCTCTATATGGTACAATATAATAAAGATGGCTGCCATGCTCTATATGGTACAATATAATAAAGATGGCTGCCATGCTCTGTATGGGCCAATATAATAAAGAGGGCTGCCATGCTCTATATGGTACAATATAATAAAGATGGCTGCCATGCTCTATATGGTACAATATAATAAAGATGGCTGCCCTGCTCTATATGGTCCAATATAATAAAGATGGCTGCCATGCTCTATATGGTCCAATATAATAAAGATGGCTGTCGTGCTCTATATGGGCTAATATAATAAAGATGGCTGCCGTGCTCTATATGGTACAATATAATAAAGATGGCTGCCGTGCTCTATATGGTACAATATAATAAAGATGGCTGTCATGCTCTATATGGTACAATATAATAAAGATGGCTGTCATGCTCTATATGGTACAATATAATAAAGATGGCTGCCCTGCTCTATATGGTCCAATATAATAAATATGGCTGCCATGCTCTGTATGGGCCAATATAATAAAGATGGCTGCCATGCTCTGTATGGGCCAATATAATAAAGATGGCTGCCATGCTCTGTATGGTCCAATATAATAAAGATGGCTGCCCTGCTCTATATGGTCCAATATAATAAATATGGCTGCCATGCTCTGTATGGGCCAATATAATAAAGATGGCTGCCATGCTCTGTATGGGCCAATATAATAAAGATGGCTGCCATGCTCTATATGGTACAATATAATAAAGATGGCTGCCCTGCTCTATATGGTCCAATATAATAAATATGGCTGCCATGCTCTGTATGGGCCAATATAATAAAGATGGCTGCCATGCTCTGTATGGGCCAATATAATAAAGATGGCTGCCATGCTCTATATGGGCCAATATAATAAAGATGGCTGCCCTGCTCTATATGGTACAATATAATATAGATGGCTGTCATGCTCTATATGGTACAATATAATAAAGATGGCTGCCATGCTCTATATGGTACAATATAATAAAGATGGCTGCCATGCTCTGTATGGGCCAATATAATAAAGAGGGCTGCCATGCTCTATATGGTACAATATAATAAAGATGGCTGCCATGCTCTATATGGTACAATATAATAAAGATGGCTGCCATGCTCTATATGGTCCAATATAATAAAGATAGCTGCCATGCTCTATATGGTCCAATATAATAAAGATGGCTGCCATGCTCTATATGGTCCAATATAATAAAGAGGGCTGCCATGCTCTATATGGTACAATATAATAAAGATGGCTGTCATGCTCTATATGGTACAATATAATAAAGATGGCTGCCATGCTCTATATGGTCCAATATAATAAAGATGGCTGCCATGCTCTATATGGTCCAATATAATAAAGAGGGCTGCCATGCTCTATATGGTACAATATAATAAAGATGGCTGTCATGCTCTATATGGTACAATATAATAAAGATGGCTGCCATGCTCTATATGGTACAATATAATAAAGATGGCTGCCATGCTCTATATGGTACAATATAATAAAGATGGCTGCCATGCTCTATATGGTCCAATATAATAAAGATGGCTGCCATGCTCTATATGGTACAATATAATAAAGATGGCTGTCATGCTCTATATGGTCCAATATAATAAAGATGGCTGCCATGCTCTATATGGTCCAATATAATAAAGATGGCTGCCATGCTCTATATGGTACAATATAATAAAGATGGCTGTCATGCTCTATATGGTCCAATATAATAAAGATGGCTGCCATGCTCTATATGGTACAATATAATAAAGATGGCTGCCATGCTCTATATGGTCCAATATAATAAAGATGGCTGCCATGCTCTATATGGTACAATATAATAAAGATGGCTGCCATGCTCTATATGGTCCAATATAATAAAGATGGCTGCCATGCTCTATATGGTACAATATAATAAAGATGGCTGCCATGCTCTATATGGTCCAATATAATAAAGATGGCTGCCATGCTCTATATGGTACAATATAATAAAGATGGCTGCCATGCTCTATATGGTACAATATAATAAAGATGGCTGCCATGCTCTATATGGTACAATATAATAAAGATGGCTGCCATGCTCTATATGGTCCAATATAATAAAGATGGCTGCCATGCTCTATATGGTCCAATATAATAAAGATAGCTGCCATGCTCTATATGGTCCAATATAATAAAGATGGCTGCCATGCTCTATATGGTCCAATATAATAAAGATGGCTGCCATGCTCTATATGGTCCAATATAATAAAGAGGGCTGCCATGCTCTATATGGTACAATATAATAAAGATGGCTGTCATGCTCTATATGGTACAATATAATAAAGATGGCTGCCATGCTCTATATGGTACAATATAATAAAGATGGCTGCCATGCTCTATATGGTCCAATATAATAAAGATGGCTACCATGCTCTATATGGTACAATATAATAAAGATGGCTGTCATGCTCTATATGGTCCAATATAATAAAGATGGCTGCCATGCTCTATATGGTCCAATATAATAAAGATGGCTGCCATGCTCTATATGGTACAATATAATAAAGATGGCTGTCATGCTCTATATGGTCCAATATAATAAAGATGGCTGCCATGCTCTATATGGTACAATATAATAAAGATGGCTGCCATGCTCTATATGGTACAATATAATAAAGATGGCTGCCATGCTCTATATGGTACAATATAATAAAGATGGCTGCCATGCTCTATATGGTACAATATAATAAAGATGGCTGCCATGCTCTATATGGTCCAATATAATAAAGATGGCTGCCATGCTCTATATGGTCCAATATAATAAAGATGGCTGCCATGCTCTATATGGTACAATATAATAAAGATGGCTGCCATGCTCTATATGGTACAATATAATAAAGATGGCTGCCCTGCTTTATATGGTCCAATATAATAAAGATGGCTGCCCTGCTCTATATGGTCCAATATAATAAAGATGGCTGCCATGCTCTATATGGTCCAATATAATAAAGATGGCTGTCGTGCTCTATATGGGCTAATATAATAAAGATGGCTGCCATGCTCTATATGGTACAATATAATAAAGATGGCTGCCCTGCTCTATATGGTCCAATATAATAAAGATGGCTGCCATGCTTAATATGGTCCAATATAATAAAGATGGCTGCCCTGCTCTATATGGTCCAATATAATAAAGATGGCTGCCATGCTCTGTATGGGCCAATATAATAAAGATGGCTGTCATGCTCTATATGGTACAATATAATAAAGATGGCTGCCCTGCTCTATATGGTACAATATAATAAATATAGCTGCCATGCTCTATATGGTCAAATATAATAAAGATGGCTGCCATGCTCTATATGGTCCAATATAATAAAGATGGCTGCCATGCTCTATATGGTACAATATAATAAAGATGGCTGCCCTGCTCTATATGGTCCAATATAATAAAGATGGCTGCCATGCTCTATATGGTACAATATAATAAAGATGGCTGCCCTGCTCTATATGGTACAATATAATAAAGATGGCTGCCATGCTCTATATGGTACAATATAATAAAGATGGCTGCCATGCTCTATATGTACAATATAATAAAGATGGCTGCCATGCTCTATATGGTACAATATAATAAAGATGGCTGCCATGCTCTATATGGTACAATATAATAAAGATGGCTGCCATGCTCTATATGGTACAATATAATAAAGATGGCTGCCCTGCTCTATATGGGCCAATATAATAAAGATGGCTGCCATGCTCTATATGGTACAATATAATAAAGATGGCTGCCCTGCTCTATATGGGCCAATATAATAAAGATGGCTGCCATGCTCTATATGGTACAATATAATAAAGATGGCTGCCATGCTCTATATGGTCCAATATAATAAAGAGGGCTGCCATGCTCTATATGGTCCAATATAATAAATATAGCTGCCATGCTCTATATGGTACAATATAATAAAGATGGCTGTCGTGCTCTATATGGGCTAATATAATAAAGATGGCTGCCCTGCAGCTCCCCACACCTCCTATAACACACACTACCTGAGCAACACACTCACTGCAGCTCCCCACACCTTCTATAACACACACTACCTGAGCAGCACGCTCATTGCAGCTGCCCACACATCCTATAATCCACACTACCTGAGCAGCACACTCACTGCAGCTCCTATAACACACACTACCTGAGCAGCACGCACACTGCAGTTCCCCACACCTCCTATAACACACACTACCTGAGCAGCACACTAACTGCAGCTCCCCACACCTCCTATAACACACACTACCTGAGCAGCACGCTCACTGCAGCTCCTCACACCTCCTATAACCCGCACTACCTGAGAAACACACTCACTGCAGCTCCTATAACACACACTACCTGAGCAGCACGTACACTGCAGTTCCCCACACCTCCTATAACACACACTACCTGAGCAGCACGCTCACTGCAGCTACTCACACCTCCTATAACCCACACTACCTGAGAAACACACTCACTGCAGCTCCTATAACACACACTACCTGAGCAGCACGCACACTGCAGTTCCCCACACCTCCTATAACACACACTACCTGAGCAGCACACTCACTGCAGCTCCCCACACCTCCTATAACACACACTACCTGAGCAGCACACTTACTGCAGCTCCTATAACACACACTATCTGAGCAGCACGCACACTGCAGTTCCCCACACCTCTTATAACACACACTACCTGAGTAGCACACTCACTGCAGCTCCCCACACCTCCTATAACACACACTACCTGAGCAGTACACTCACTGCAGCTCCTCACACCTCCTATAACCCACACTACCTAAGCAGCACACTCACTGCAGCTCCCCACACCTCCTATAACACACACTACCTGAGCAGCACGCTCACTGCAGCTCCTCACACCTCCTATAACCCACACTACCTGAGCAGCACACTCACTGCAGCTCCTATAACACACACTACCTGAGCAGCACGCTCACTGCAGCTCCTCACACCTCCTATAACCCACACTACCTGAGCAGCACACTCACTGCAGCTCCTATAACACACACTACCTGAGCAGCACACTCACTGCAGCTCCTCACACCTCCTATAACCCACACTACCTAAGCAGCACGCTCACTGCAGCTCCCCACACCTCCTATAACACACACTACCTGAGCAGCACTCTCACTGCAGCTCCTCACACCTCCTATAACACACACTACCTGAGCAGCACGCTCACTGCAGCTCCTATAACACACACTACCTGAGCAGCACACACACTGCAGTTCCCCACACCTCCTATAACCCACACTACCTGAGCAGCACACTCACTGCAGCTCCTATAACACACACTACCTGTGCAGCACAACCTCTGCAGCTCCCCACACCTCCTATAACACACACTACCTGAACAGCACACTCATTGCAGTTCCCCACACCTCCTATAACACACACTACCTGAGCAGCACGCTCACTGCAGCTCCTCACACCTCCCATAACCCACACTACCTGAGAAACACACTCACTGCAGCTCCTATAACACACACTACCTGAGCAGCACGCTCACTGCAGCTCCTCACACCTCCTATAACCCACACTACATGAGCAGCACGCTCACTGCAGCTCCTCACACCTCCTATAACCCACACTGAGAAACACACTCACTGCAGCTCCTATAACCCACACTACCTGAGCAGCACGCTCACTGCAGCTCCTCACACCTCCTATAACCCACACTACCTGAGCAGCACGCTCACTGCAGCTCCTCACACCTCCTATAACCCACACTGAGAAACACACTCACTGCAGCTCCTATAACCCACACTACCTGAGCAGCATTCTCACTGCAGCTCCTCACACCTCCTATAACCCACACTACCTGAGAAACACACTCACTGCAGCTCATATAACACACACTACCTGAGCAGCACGCTCACTGCAGCTCCTCACACCTCCTATAACCCACACTACCTGAGCCTTACTCCAGGACCTAAACTAATTTTTACTAATTAATTCCGAATGATAAAACCGAGGCAAAAGTAGACAGTCTGTGATTATATTCAGGTTGGGGAATTTTGGTAGATCAGCTGTTATTTATCACTAGTCAGTGGCCCTGCAAGTAAGCTAATGTACAGTAATATTGTATTTATCATCTTGTAGTAAATGTGTCACGTTCTAGTTTATACGTGTTCTCCGCATAAAACTTTAAATATATCCTTCCTGGTAAAAGAAATAAAAAAATTAATGATGGCTCATTTTCCCCCCAAACACAGGGCAGAGCTGCAATCTATTATATATTGCGGCCTAGGTTTGAAAAGGTTTTTTTTAATGGAGTCAATAGAGACGTCACACAAAACGTCTCCTCCCTTTTAATGTAAATCTCCTTGTGTTATTGTGATAAGGCTGTGTCTCCATTCATTTGCAGGATAATGAGCGTCGCACTAGCTGTGCAGGGAGGCCATTGTCCAATCTATGCCAACATTTCAATAACAGAGACATTATCAATAGGCGGGGATGTTAGATATGCGCTACAGGAAGCGTTAGGGAGGGGATTGTAAGGAGTCCTTTAACCCTGGTCATTAAGGCGTTAAATATCACACACCGCATTCTGAGAAATAAACAAACCAGTTCAAATACAAGTAGACTACAACTCCCATTAACCTATTCCGTTCTTTGTTGTAATGTTTATTTGTGTGTTCGTGTCAGACACTAACCAGGGCTTCAAATTCCAAGTCCCATGTTACTAGCCAGGCCTGAATAGTCACTTGCCACTACAAGCCCGGAGGGTCCATGGCACACTCAGCAGGGGTGAATTTCAACTCATCAGGGCTACATCTTGACTGGCCCATGGCTAGCGACTCGTGGAAAGTGTGAGCATGTTACAGATACACAGCTCTGCATGTTAAGGATACACAGCTCTGCATGTTCAAGATACACAGCTCTGCATGTTACGGATACACTCTGCTCTGCATGTTAAAGATACACAGTTCTGCATGTTACGGATACACTCTGCTCTGCATGTTAAAGATACACAGCTCTGCATGTTAAAGATACACAGCTCTGCATGTTACGGATACACAGCTCTTCATGTTACGGATACACTCTGCTCTGCATGTTACAGATACACAGCTCTGCATGTTAAAGATACACAGCTCTGCATGTTAAAGATACACAGCTCTGCATGTTACGGATACACTCTGCTCTTCATGTTACGGATACACAGCTCTTCATGTTACGGATACACTCTGCTCTGCATGTTACAGATACACAGCTCTGCATGTTAAAGATACACAGCTCTGCATGTTACGGATACACAGCTCTTCATGTTACGGATACACTCTGCTCTGCATGTTACGGATACACTCTGCTCTGCATGTTACAGATACACAGCTCTGCATGTTAAGGATACACAGCTCTGCATGTTCAAGATACACAGCTCTGCATGTTACGGATACACTCTGCTCTTCATGTTACGGATACACAGCTCTTCATGTTACGGATACACTCTGCTCTGCATGTTACAGATACACAGCTCTGCATGTTAAAGATACACAGCTCTGCATGTTACGGATACACAGCTCTTCATGTTACGGATACACTCTGCTCTGCATGTTACAGATACACAGCTCTGCATGTTAAAGATACACAGCTCTGCATGTTAAAGATACACAGCTCTGCATGTTACGGATACACTCTGCTCTGCATGTTACAGATACACTCTGCTCTGCATGTTACAGATACACAGCTCTGCATGTTACAGATACACAGCTCTGCATGTTACAGATACATAGCTCTGCGTGTTAAAGATACACAGCTCTGCATGTTAAAGATAAACAGCTCTGCATGTTACAGATACACAGCTCTGCATGTTACAGATACATAGCTCTGCGTGTTAAAGATAAACAGCTCTGCATGTTACAGATACACAGCTCTGCATGTTACAGATACATAGCTCTGCGTGTTAAAGATACACAGCTCTGCATGTTAAAGATACACAGCTCTGCATGTTACAGATACACAGCTCTGCATGTTACAGATACATAGCTCTGCGTGTTAAAGATACACAGCTCTGCATGTTAAAGATACACAGCTCTGCATGTTACAGATACACAGCTCTGCATGTTACGGATACACAGCTCTGCATGTTACGGATACACTCTGCTCTGCATGTTACGGATACACAGCTCTGCATGTTACAGATACACAGCTCTGCATTTACGGATACACAGCTCTTCATGTTACAGATACACAGCTCTGCATGTTACAGATACACAGCTCTGCATGTTACGGATACACTCTGCTCTGCATGTTACGGATACACAGCTCTGCATGTTAAAGATACACAGCTCTGCATGTTACGGATACACTCTGCTCTGCATGTTACAGGTACACAGCTCTGCATGTTACAGATACATAGCTCTGCATGTTACGGGTACACTCTGCTCTGCATGTTACGGATACACTCTGCTCTGCATGTTAAAGATACACAGCTCTGCATGTTACAGATACATAGCTCTGCATGTTACGGATACACTCTGCTCTGCATGTTACAGATACACAGCTCTGCATGTTACGGATACACTCTGCTCTGCATGTTACGAATACACAGCTCTGCATGTTACAGATACACAGCTCTGCATGTTACAGATACACAGCTCTGCATGTTACGGATACACTGCTCTGCATGTTACGAATACACAGCTCTGCATGTTACAGATACACAGCTCTGCATGTTACAGATACACAGCTCTGCATGTTACGGATACACAGCTCTGCATGTTACGAATACACAGCTCTGCATGTTACAGATACACAGCTCTGCATGTTACAGATACACAGCTCTGCGTGTTAATTTTATAAATAAATGAATGCACATTGTTCTGCACGTCACAGAGAGATTTTGCATGTTCCACGAGCACACTGCTCTGCATATTGTAACCTGACACGGTGCTCTGCATAGTATACTACGTTCTATATCCTATGTGTTACATGGACACAGGATGTACTGCACCCCTTCACATGTTGCGAATGGTTTCTTCCACTCCAGTTCAATCCAGTTTATTTCACCATGCAGGACAAGGAAAGGGGAAGAGGAGGGGGAGTGATTTCCTGAGTGTATGGCTGCAGTCGCACTATGCTAAGCTCGGCAATGCAAGGCCCCGCCGCCCCCGCTGTTTGGCTGGGAGCACTGAGAGCCAGTGGGCCGGGTCTTCATGGCAGGGCTTAGCTCAATGCAGCTAGTGGCACTTCCTTGCAGGAAAGCAGTGATGGGTGCCCAGTGGACCCCAAGCTAGTTATTAAACCTTTCTTAAAATGCTTCAGCAGCGCTCTCTGCATGGTCTGCCACGTGCGCGGGGTCTGCTGGGCACCACACGTCCCTCCGCCCTTCTCCGTTCTGGACAGGACGCCCACGTTAAGTCACGCCAGTCACACAAGTTGCATCACGGGCATGCCGCTTAATGTGTCACATCTTTACAAATAAAATGTTTAACAACCAGATCTGTATAAAATATCCTTATAATGTCATTTGGATGCATTTAATCACAGCCTTCACAATCTATAATTATAACCTCCAGACCGAGTACGAAAACAAAACATAAAATATTTCATGCACGTAAAAGATTGGGTGTTGAACAGGACAATTTGCAGAACGATGATGAGATGTCACTAATAAAAGGCTATCTCATTATAAGGCAAGATATTTTATCAACTTGGCTATGTAGAGGCATCCAGTGAGTACTTTTATAGGTTTTTATTATACGTGTACTTTCTGGCCTATCAAGATACTCTATGGTACACACATGTTCTCTATGGTAAAATTACATCATTACTATGTCATAAAGCATAATTATGATGTCATCTGAGGCTATAAAAGGAGGTGAATGCAAATCACAACAGTTCTTATTAAGGTACACAGTGAGGAACTAATGCCACATACCCATCCATAATTTTGGTCAGAGCAAACACAGGTTTTTTGGCTTCAAAACTCTTCCTTTATTAGAAAAATGTCTTCTCCACCTACCAGAGAGGGGCAAGGTATGGTGACTCTACCCGTGGAAGACCTCGTCCCAGACTTACCACACTCAATGGACAATGCAGCGCCAGTCAATGCTACCCAAGGTAAGAGACTTCAATCAGATGTCAGTAAAATTTATTAAAGAAAAGAAATAATCATCTTGTTTGAATGGTGGAAACGCAGCTCCATGATTGCTTACACACCGATAGTCTAAACAGAACTTTAACAATAATCTCAACATGTAACCAATTCCTTAAAGTCAAAATCGGACTTCCTTACCTCTAACTATTATAATTAACAAAACAAAGCCAACCAATTATAATGCAGATTGTATAGGTTTTCTAAAAAATATATATTTTTTATTAAAGGGACAGTCTGAGCATTAGAACTACTACATCTTATCTTAAAGTGAATCTGTAATGAAAAATTCCACTTACCTGAAATCACTGCCATATGCATTGAAAACGCCATATATCACAATGATGCATGGTATATTCCATGTAATAGATATTGATTTTTATCACCTTACCTCCATCCCAGCACCGTTTTGTGGCATGTAACACCCACCTCAGGTTCATCCTCCGCTTCGCCTGGTCTCTTCTTGGATTTGCCTTCCCCGAGATGCAAATCTCCCTAGTGATGTTGGCACGCTGGCTTGGTTGCATTGAAGTCTATATGAATATTTGTGGATCAATCATTTGGAAACTTTTTCCAACAGTATGGAGTTGGAAACTTTATTAAATTGTCATGATGTATTGATGGAATCTCATACTCTATAATTTGTCACCATGTCCTTTGTGCATGAGATACACTGAACAAAATTATAAATGCAACACTGAGCTGAACTCAAAGATCCAAGAGTTTTTCTATGTACACAAAGGCCTATTTCTCTCAAAGATTGTTCACAAATCTGTCTAAATCTGTGTTAGTGAGCACTTCGCCTTTTATTGTGGCCAGCCTAAGGCACACCTTTGCAATAATAATCCTGTCTAATCAGCATCTTGATATGGCACACCTGTGAGGTGGATGGTTTATCTCGGCAAAGGAGAAGTGCTCACTAACACAGCTTTACAGATTTGTGAACAATACTTGAGAACAATAGGCCTTTTGTGTACATAGAAAAACTCTTGGATCTTTGAGTTTAGCTCATGAAAAATGGGGGCAAAAACCCCATTGCATTTATAATTTTGTTCAGTGTATATAAATGTTAGCAGTTTTATAAAAAAATAAAAATAAATAATAATTATCTTTTAATGTATAGGAATATTGATGGCAGAAACAGAAATGCATTTTCTCACTCAATCAAACTGTGAGATCTTAGTTCCCGACTGTGACTTTACTTTGGCTTTGCAAGTGGATGTGTCAACCACGCCTGAAGACGATCCCCCAACTTCACCAACATTGGAGGCAAAGACGCCTGAAAGAACATTCGAGATGGCTCATGCTCCCCGAACACCAAAAGGTCAAAGAACCAGTCCATCCATGGGACTCCAACCTCTGAAGAGACGCCGTCTCTACAACTATGAAACCATGCCTTGGACGAATACAGAGAACAAAGCAACTGTTGGGAGGAGGGTATACCGTAAATGGATGGCCAATAAACCCTATCTTATTGCAAAACCCTCTTCATGTCGTGGATATAGTATTAAAAATAACAAGAAAAGCAACAGAAGGTAGAGATAGAAAGCCTAAATATTCACATATCTGAAAAAAAAACCATGACATCAGACTCTATGTTCTAAATAAAAGCTTATTAAGCAAATCCAAGTGTATTAGTATATCTTTACTATATTTATACTATAGGACCAGCTGACAGATAACGCAAACCCCTTAAATAAGTGAGGCTGCGTCCCTCAACTCCTCTTAGTGAAACTTTTTTTTGTTTTTCATTTCTTTCTCATTTCACTTTCATTTGATTTATCACTATTTGTGTGAATTTGCACTTAAGCCAAATGCAATTTTTAAACCATATATGAAAGTTAAGTTTTATTTTAATTATTCCCCAAAAAACCCAGATTAACACTCTAGATTCCTTTTTTTTGTGCTGATTTAGGTCATTTTCAGGGTTACCCCCTTTCGGAATGTTATTACAGATAAAAGCTCTTTTCCTTAGTTTTGATAATCTTTAATTATGAATAAAATAACAATAAATGAAGAATGTTTCCCTTTAACATTGACATCACATTTGACAGCAGGCAGTAACCCGAGTGTGTGCAGACACCCAGTAAAAATGAAAGTGAAAGGAGCAGAGAAGCTATTTTCAATTTCTGGGAAAGCACAGTGTTTATTGAAAGTATCGAGCAGTTGGGCTACTGAGGTATACAAGTTTTACTGGCCATTTTCAGTAACAGCCAGCATTCTCTCACAACAATCGCCCCCAGCGAGCAGAGCCAGAGCGTCTAACCTGGGACAATTAACAGATTTCAGGTAAATAATTATCACTTTATCTGCAGATTGGCTAATGGCTGCATTGCTTTCACCTGTAAGATAATTAAAGTATGTGGCTGTTTTAATTTCTAATGCAAATCTGGGGTTAATCATACATTTTATAATATCAAAACTGCAGAATATTTGTAGCAACTTTTAATTTATGAAAAATAAATTAATACACATTATGCATTCTAATTTGCTGAATAGACTCCATTGGGGTTTATTGTTCAAAGGATTCCGTGTATAGGAGAGTTTTATTTTATTTTCATTGAAATGCCTCGGACCCGCACATTTTTAGAGCAATGTAATAGTTAGTTATATTGGGTGTTTTTTTTTCTTCTGTAAGCAGAAATGCCACACGTTTTGGGGGTTTCACTAAATATGCAGGATCCTGGGGTGGGGGGGTCATGGCACTGAGGGAGCTGTGATCACATTGTGCTCTGCTTGCACTGCTCACTTGTGCGGCTAGTAGTGATGTCAGGAGCTGTTATGTGATGTCACTATGGTCCCTGCATCACTACAATGTGTGCGTGGGAGCTATGCGGTCAGAGCACCGAAATCCCAGAATGTGTGCGTGATTGTGTGTGTTAGTATGGGAATTGTGTACGTGTGTGTATGAGTGATTATGTTTGTGAGAATGAGTGTGTGAGTACGTGTGCACAATTGTGTGTGTGTGTGTGTGAGAGAAAGTATATAAAGATAGATAAACATATAAATAGATAAACAGAGATAGATAGGGTGTTCCCAAATTCGGTGCTAACAGATGCATGAAAAGTAAATTCAGCCCGCTGTAGTGGTTATGGTGCCAAGAGTCCTCTGGTGCGGACATTTTCAAACAGTGTGATATGTACCTAGGCCTGCCGGCAGGGGTTTAACTGCTGGGCCTCAGTGGATGTCACCAGAGAAGGGCCCCTATCACTGTATGTGTACCTAATTCAGGGATAGGCACTAGATCTCCCATAATGCTCTGACAGCCATAATGCTGGCAAAGGATCAAGGAAGATGTAGTCCACAACACTACTCCTGACCTAATCTCTGCTGGTTCAGTGGGGGTACGATCCCTGGTGGTTCAGTGGGGGTACGATCCCTGGTGGTTCAGTGGGGGTACGATCCCTGGTGGTTCAGTGGGGGTACGATCCCTGGTGGTTCAGTGGGAGTACGATCCGTGGTGGTTCAGTGGGGATATGATCCGTGGTGGTTCAGTGGGAGTATGGTCCCTGGTGGATCAGTGGGAGTACGGTCCCTGGTGGATCAGTGGGAGTATGGTCCCTGGTGGTCCCAGGGTGCTGCTGGCTAGTGCTCATTAAACCCCTTCAGTGACTTACCTGTATTCAGCGCCGATGTCCCTCGGCGCTGGGTCAGGCTCCGCCTACGCTCCTCCACCGCTGACGTCATCCAGCGGGGGAGACCTATTGCGCATTTACGGCCGGCGACGGGGGAGACCTAATGCGCATGCGAGACAATGCTGCCCACGCGCATTAAACCTCCCCATAGGAAAGCATTGAATAATGCTTTCTTATGGGCATGTCGGTGACTCTGGAGGTCCTCACATAGCATGAGGATGTCCAGCGTCGTTATAGCACACTTTTCATGTTCTATGAACACGGAAGTGTCCTCTAGTGGACAGCCACTAGAGCTGGACTTACCCCTGCAAGGAAAATATTGCAGTTTATGAAAACTACAATAATTACACTTGCAGGGTTAAGGGTAGTGGGAGTTGGCACCCAGACCACTCCAATGGGCAGAAGTGGTCTGGGTGCCTGGAGTGTCCCTTTAACTCAGCAATAATCACAGCTGGTCTCTTTTAGCTTAAATTGAGATATTTGGATTTACTTAATAATCATTCTGTGTTTAACTTGATGAACCAACATATATCAATTCTGTATTAAAGGGACACTAGGGACCAGTCAATCAGTTTAGTTTGCTGAGGTGCTTTACAAAACGTGCAGATTTCAATAGAAACAGGCACTTTTATAAATAATACTGGTTACACCCCCTTGGCTGTCAATCAGACACCCAGACCTGTTACTTCCTGGTTTGCTTAATTCAGTTCAGCTACATTCAAGAGACTGCCTAGACTCTAGAGCAACTGCCTTGAAAAGACTTCTCATTGCGCTGCATTGGGATATACCCCCAATACAACATTTGCATTTAATTATGCATTTTTTCATTGAGGATATATCAACACCTTGCAAAAACTACAGGGTACATTCTGGTGCACAGGGTTTCTTTGTGCATCAGAAGGTGATCTCTTTAAAATATACCCCCAGCTGATATTGTAATCTTCACTTTTTAAATAATAACACTCATACATATATTTTGTTCTAGACCCTAAAGTCCCGATAAATCATGGATAACAGTGAACATGCCTCGGAGAGCCTTCGTCATTTGAAGAATGAGTTGGATAAGATCGCTGACTTGAGTCTGTTACTGGAGGTGCTGCCCATTACTCTGGAGGAACAAACTCAAATGCCAACAGACTGTAACCTGAAAGAGAGAATCGAATATTATTTAAATCTGAAACTAGGGGAAGGAGAACCTGACTGTCAGCAATGTCTCAGCTACTTAGAAGAGAGAGCATCTGAAGTCCCAGAGCTGGCCCAGGTCCTCTGGGGTGAGTAATCCCACTGAACGATTCTAAAGTTGGCTAAGTTGTTCCCGTAATTACTTTAATGTTATCATTATTAATAATTGGTATAAAATGGGTTCAGGAGTAATGAACAAAACAATCAAAACACGTTTGTCAGGTATAATGGGTGTTGAGGATCCTGCTCAGTTTAAAGGGAGTAGGGTGCAATTACATAAATATAAATTATAGGACAAATGACAGCTGTAGCGGTATACTGCCTAACATTCCCAAGTTCCTGGATTTTGCGGCACGGTCCCAATGTAAGGCTCCTGCCCTGCTATCCCAGTTTGTGCTGTTGTGTCCCAATTCTAGAGAACCAGAGACATGTCCCCAACAAGTTTAACGTGAGTGCATAATTAGATGTGCATGCGCTGTGTAACTAGGGAGTTCACTCCATGTCAGATTGCTTCAACAGAGCTCTGTGCATGCGCTATCCTGAGTGGGGCCGGCCAGCCACCTGTCTGCTAGTCTGCATACATGTCATTTACTGATGGTGGCCACACATTTTTCCTGGCAATCCCACCCATAACCAGGTCATCGGCATACCCTGGCTAGCTCCACACCCTGTCCTGCATTGGTAGAGTAGGATAGGGTTTGTGCAGGAGAGTTGGGAGGATGTGGGGCAACCAGGAAGTGAGGTATTAAAATGGTACCTGAAATACTTCTCTAAATTAGAAGGTTTTAAGAATTTCTTGAAGACCTGGAGACTAGGCTAGTCTCTAGATCACAGCTAGAGAGTTCCTGTAGGAAAGAGTCAGGTTTTCAGGTGGAAATGGACACAGGACAATGAAAGAGCAAACAGGCTGCATTGTGTCGTAACCTACTGATCAATTTACAAAATATTTGTATGTATATTTACCGATAGTAGGCATAAGCACTAAGGATAGGTGCATATAGTTGGACAGTATCAGAGTGAGACACACTAAATGACCTCATGAAGGCTCGTCTCCCCCAGGTGAAGGAGGGATTAATTAAATTTTCTCTTCGTTTTCCTTAGGCCAAAGAAAGCCATTGGATGAGCTACTATTGCAGTTAAACCTGGGAAATCATAAAAGGTCCAAGCTCTCACTCCAGCAAATACTCTGCATTGGGGAAGAGGTTCTGAGAGGCTTTTCAATATCAGAAGATGAGCCGCAGCAATTCCTAAGAAAACTCCTCACTTTGGATGAAAGTGCCCGATACACAAGGCCAGGTGGTCGTCCAAATATTCATTCATCTGATCCAGATCTGTATCTTAGCTTTCAGTCTAATTCTGAAGATATTATTTCCATCCACCCTCTCGATGTACTTTGTGCTTTTCTTCATTGTTCGGATAATTCTTTGCAACAACAAATTCTATTGAAAATGACCACTTGCCAATTTGCCGTTCCTCTGCTGCTCCCTGCGGGTGATGGGAAGACATACACTCTTATGCTCTGGGCAATGAGAGATATAGTGAAAATGTGGACTCCTCATTCATTAATCAGTATCAGAGGATTTCGTGAAGAAAATTTGGTGGATATTCCGATGCCAACGTTTTCCTTTATGAGATTAGGGAAATGCAATGTATCCAAGTCTAAGTTACTCAATGCAGTTCTCACACCATCTCACACACACCATGATATCTTCATACATCGGGATCTAGAATCAGGGTTTAGTCCTCGCACAATTTCAGATGGACTTCTAGAAATATCCTGGTACTTTCCAGCGGGGCGAGAGCACTCTGACATTTTCCCAGAGCCTATTGCAGTGGCCAATCTAAGAGGAAATTTGGAGTCCAACTTGACCCAGTTCTCTTTTTTAACACAGGTTTCATCTGCCGTGCTAATTTTTACCGAAAGCATTGAAAAAGAACATTACCAGTGGCTATCAGACTGTGAGCCAAGAAATGCTAATTTTTTTTTCATCATCTGTCCACCTGATGGCAAACAGGTCAACGAGGAAACAATTGATTATCTCCAAAAAATATTGCATTTGTTAAAAATCAATAGGTCGCATTGTATAGTGAAAGAACCAATGAACAATGAAGCAGACATGGTAAGGCAAGTGCAGACTCTTATCCGAAACCTCTTGAAGAGTTCTCCAAAGCGAATTAAGCTGGAAGATATGGCAGACTTGGCTTTTGAATTCAGAATTCATGTCGACGAAGACTCAGATGGTTTTAAAATTGCAAAAAAGAGAGCCCAGGAAATCACCAGTGAGATAAAAGATGTTGTACTTCACAAAAAGAACACAATGAAACTTCAGGGGACTCCATGGAAACAGATGGCTAAATGTGAAAAAGAAATTTGTAGAATGAGACAACAAGGTGATGCTAATGGGGAGACATACCGTTCAGAATTAAAAAATCAAATTCTGACATTGCGTAAGGAACAGAGTCGGCAGAACCTACCTGGTGGGATTGAGAAATTCTTGGATGCGCTCATTGAATTGCCACACACAGACAAACTTTATTTCTTGAAGTGGATGAAGTTCTATCTTGACTCGGTTTCTAGAAAGAATCTGACAGGATTAAAAGCAGAATACAGCAAGAAATGTAATTTATCAACTAATGCAGAAGAATTAAAGCAACTAGACCAGACAATAGCAGATACTTCTCTTGGAATTGAACATTACCTGCGCGAGCTGGGACAGTTCTATGAAGCTGAATGTTTCATGGTGAGCAATCAAGAAATTGCTCAGAGACGATTTAGCAAACTCCCAGGAATAGCTGCTGATCTCCTGCTGGATGGGTTCCCATTGGAGCTGATTGATGGAGATGCATCCAATATTCCCCTGCAGTGGATAACTGATGTCTTGACAGAGCTGGACACCAAGACGGGAGGACAATGCAGAATGAGAGTGATTAGTGTGCTGGGAGTTCAGAGTACGGGGAAATTCACCCTTCTGAACACCATGTTTGGTTTGCAGTTCGCAGTGGCCAGTGGACGATGCACACGAGGGGCTTTCATGACACTTATTAAAGTGAAAGATAATATCCAGAAAGAGCTGGGCTGTAACTTTATTCTGGTTATTGATACTGAAGGTCTGAAAGCTCCTGAATTGGCTTCTCTGGAGGACAGCTATGAACATGACAATGAGCTGGCAACGCTAGTGGTCGGGTTGAGTGATATCACAATAATTAACATGTCCATGGAAAACACAACAGAAATGAAGGACACTCTTCAAATTGTGGTTCATGCATTTCTTAGGATGAAAGAAGTTGGGAAGAAACCCAATTGCCAGTTTGTTCATCAGAATGTGAGCGATGTATCTGCCTATGAAAAGAATATGAGAGATAGAAGGAAACTCCTGGAAATGTTAGATGAAATGACAAAATCAGCTGCAAAGATGGAAAAGAGAGATGGGATAACGTCCTTTGGTGATGTGATGGACTATAACCCCGAGGAGCATGTCTGGTACCTACCAGGCCTATGGCAGGGTGTCCCACCTATGGCACCAATTAATTCTGGGTATGCTGAAAGTATTTTTGCACTGAAAAAATATTTATTTGCACTTATGAAATCCAAATTACAGTCTCAAAGTCCTCAGAATATTGGAGCTTTTCTGGGGTGGATGAAAAGTTTGTGGAATGCAGTGAAACATGAAAAATTCATTTTCAGCTTTCGAAACAGTTTGGTAGCAGATGCCTATGATCAATTGTCAATAAAATACTCAGAACTGGAATGGAACTTCCGTCAGAAGTTGTATAACTGGATGATCGAAACAGGAAATATGATCAGGAATCAGCACTCAAGTGGAGAACAAGTGGACATGATGAATGCATTGAGAGTCTCAATGTCTCAAGTGCTCCAGGAAGAGGAAAGAAACATGCAGGGCTGTCTTGAAGCTTATTTTGAACGCAGATCTGAAAATGTGCATCTGGTAAGTAGGCACAGAGAAGACTTCTTCAAAAGTGTAACCAGTCTTAAAAATGAGCTTAAGAATGATCTAACTGAAAGATGTTTAGAAACTGATCGCATCCAAAAGGCAAAGCATCAGATACAAGTTATGAAGGAGAGCTATGCCACAAGAATTGAGGATAAAGTTAGCTCACTTTTGGACAGTTGTCGAAGAAAACAACAAATTCTTGCAGATGAGTTGAAAACCGAATTTGAGACCATGTGGAAAAATACAGTAGATGGGTTTCAAATACATAGATTAAAGAAGCAAGATATTGATCAAGCCATGCTTCAATTATTAAAGAAAGAAATGAACAACAAGGGTGGGCTTATCAATGAGAAATTACTAAGGATTCAACGATTATCAGAATTCGATCAGAAAACTTTCATATTTGAGGACAAGTACACTGACCAAACGTGGTTCCAGAAATGTAAAGATACAATCTGGTATAAAGCATCAGGATACTCCGCCTACTACAATCATGAAGTTTCTTATAAAATCAATCAACTTATAGAGAAACTGATGGCTAAATGTGCTAGTTATGTGTCTGAAAAGGTCAACACAAAAGAGGACTATCATGAAACATTTTGTCAAGCTCTACTAAACATGGTCAACAAGGAACTTCGACAGAAAGAATTCAGTAATCTTCACACTACGGTCTCCCTGGAGCTTGAAGCAAAACTCCTCATTTTAGGAAGAGCAACTCCATGCTTCCAGAAAATGCATGATAATTTTATTAAGGAAAATAATCCTTGGTTATGCCTAGAGTCTTCAAAGTCCCAATATTTCTCCATTTTCAAAAGTATATTCCACGATAAGGATGAATGCCAGAACAGAGCCAAACGTTTCTGTGATTTGTGTCTGACACCAGCATTAATTGAATATGTTGAAAATCATCTTGGAAAAGAAATAGTTAATGACATTTTAACAAATGTCAACTCTTTGGAGTACAAGAGCAGGACATTTTTCCAGTACACTGTGCTCAGAAAATTGTTGGAAGACAATAGATTTGACCAGTATGTAGAATACATTAATAAATATGAGATGTTTGTAAAACAGTGGATCTTAAATTACATTAAAGACAAATACAAAGAACCCAGAAGTTTAGAGTGTTTACAGTTAAAACTTATTTCTTTCATCATCTCAAAAGTCAAGGAAAATCTTCGAGACCCGAAAACCATAGAGAGCTCCAACGTGTCGGACTTCTTAAAGAAGTTTTGCGACAAGCTGAAAAAAGAGCTGGTGATTTCACAAGATGACATAAAAGTGATTGTTTTCCAAAACTCCGCTCCTGTCCAACAGTTTTCTTCTGACATTGATTTCTTCCTCAGTAAGACAGGAGATGAGATCATGTCCACAATGAAAGACGTTGACATTGAATCCGTACTTTCCAAGGTAACAATGAAACCTGAGGATGAGTTGTTTAAGAAGGTCTTTGGATGCGGGAAGCAGTGTCCATTCTGTAAAGTCCCATGCGAGGCCGGTGCTGTTGACCACAGGGAGCATTTTGCCTCTATCCATCGGCCACAGGGTCTAGGGAGGTACAGGTTTGTAGACACAAATGTGCTCTGCTGCACCCTGTGCTCAACAGATGTTATCTCAAATAAATCCTTTAGAAACGTGGACACAAACGGGGCATTTCACCCATATAAAGATTATACTGCATATTACCCTGATTGGAGTATTCAGCCTGACCCCACCATCTGTGCATCTGATTACTGGAAATTCATCTTCAAAGAATTTAACACGCAGTTTGCAAAAGAATACAAGGCGAATCCTGCAGAATTACCGGAGGATTGGTACCAAATTACAAAAGAACAGGCATTACAAAATCTAAAAGAAACATTTCGAATGATATGAAATCCTACATTGTGCTTTAGTAATAATGTACACATCACCCACCAAACTCACAGAAAGACAGTAAAAAATAAAGTCTGTAAAGTCATATGATGGTAGAAATAACAATATAATAAAAACTGTGTTTTCAATGAATTTTTGTGAGCAGGGTGCTGGGTAGAGGGAATACCCAAGGAACCTTAAAAGTGTAAGTAGGGATTGGGTAGGAGGGAAACAGGCCCATGAGAGAATTGGGAAGGGGGGAGAGGGCAGGGGGAGGGGGCGACATAAACCTCTGCAGTCATTTTTATCATATAAATTCTGTATGAATAAAATAAGAATGAAATAAACAGAACATTCTCCTTTGTATTTTTTTTTTACATTGCCAGTACAGTGAGCAAACTGACTCTGGGAGCTATAAACACTATGGGAAAGGGGATCCTTGGCGGGGATATCCTGGTGGTCTGCAAGAGCCCCTTTAAGGGTTACACATTTAATTAAGGGGTTGCTGAGAATGAGTAATTATTGGGGAAATACCACAGTGCAACTGGCCATGTCATAAAGTAGCAAATTCTGCCAGTTGTTACTTAATGTTCGAACCTATTTCCTCCTATAACTAGACCTCCTCATAGAATACTAAACCTTCTGTAGTGCAGTGGTCCAGGCATATCTAAATAATGTAAAATCTGTTGTGATTGTACTGCATTCGTTTTGGCGATACCGGAAGTCAGATGGACTAACTATAAATTCCTTCCAACAAAATGGTGGCATTCTCCATATGTGACCTATTATTGCAATGGAAATAACTAATCAAAATAATGTTCCTGAATAATGCACACATACATGTCATCCCCTATTTGACAGTTAAAACATAATAATGTTACAAATATACATATATACAAGACAAACTTGACAATGAGAGAAATCTCCATGTATCCTTCCTGGTAAAATATTTTATAAATAAATAAACACAGACTCACATAGAACCACTCTGAGCTATCTGTGGCTCCTCGTCAATAGCGCACTTTAATTTTTATGGTCAGCACCTCTCGACCACCAGAGTAAACAGTCCCTGCTGAACAACCAGGGATTTTAGCCCCCTATCTGCAAAAAAGTAAGTTGGAGAGGGAGCAAAACTTTTTTCTAAAAATTTTGTTTTAATGAATAATTAAATTAAAGTAAATACACAACACAAATATCACACACAGCCATCAGACAAGGTAAGTAGTACACCTTTTAAGAACAGTTTGGAAACTTACCTGGGGTATGCCAGAAACCAGTCACTTCCTTCTTTCTAACTGGAGCAAGACTTAGCTCATTGACTGAGAGAGCTCAGCTAAAACTCTCAGCCAATGAGCTGGCTCAGCACTGCAAGGCTTAGGTTAGGATTCTTCTGGTGGACCTTAGGTAACTGCTTGACCATGCTGTAGTGGTTATAGTGCTCAGAGAGTTCTTTTAAATAGATGATCTACATTATAACACTAGGAGATATTACATAATTAATAGAAGTAGACGCAATTCAGAGATAAAGCGTAACAGTCCATAGATGGAAAACAGCATTACACTTCTGATTATACAAAATGCATTAATACCTCCTCAGAGTGATACCGGAGAAACTGACGGAAGCCAAGCACAGAGAGATGGACACAGGTTTCTTCAGGAAGGAAGAGATTCTTTATTCGATTCACCGACCGGGACTCAGAGGGACTAATGTCACCAAAAAACAGCAAAGTCTGAGTCCTGATCATACAGTGTAGGTCCCTTATATAGGCATGTAGCTCCTCCCATAATCAGTTCAACCTACACATACTCTTATCTAATCAACCGAATAGAGACTAAAATCCTGTTTGACCACATGGCTTGCCCAGCACAATGGAGGAGGGGAAATACTCGGATATCCTGTATTCCTACTTATGCTCCTTACACTACTGATTGTATCTTAGCTACGTGTAACTGACTTAACTGGTACATCAACATGTGCAAGTGCACATACCACGTGGCAATCTTGTCCTAGTAAATTTATTTTTACTGAGATTCCACCACATTCCCCCCTTTGATGCTTCTGATATTTCAAAATTCCAGATGCATCACTTAACCATAGTTTGCTTACACCTCAGGTTGCTATGAACCAGACCAGACTTTGCGACTCCCTAACGATATGAATCCCTCAACATTCCTCTTCCTGTACTAGTTCTCCCTGATTTAGAGCCTCATACCTATATATAGCCATTATCTGTGCAGCAGCCTTTCTCTCTGCTATATTCTCTATAATGCTCTGCACAGACCTAACTACCAAAGGAATCAGACATGGTAGGAGAAGGCACAGCATCAAAATTAGCATGACTCCACCTACCAATGCCTTAAGTCCTCCAAACTGCTCATACCAATTACCAAACCAACTACTTGGATTATACCCTTTCCATACCTGGGTAGGCACATGCGCTAGTTTAACCATATGGCTAGTAAGCTCAGCTATTGCTTGCCCTTCATCATCTATTTGAAGACAGCAATTGCTTAGGTTAAACTTCTCACATACACCTCCCTCTACTGATAATAGATAATCCAAAGCTAATCTATTTTGGTAAACGGCTGTCCTCATCCTAGTATTATGCTTCGCTAGGAGATTGAGCGCTTGTGATGTCTCATTGGTAATTATCTCAACCACTGCCTGTAACCTTATAATGCGGTTGAGCATATATATTGGGGTTCTATATCCGAAAGTACCATCTTCTGCCCAAGTGGCTGGCCCATAATAATCTATGATATGCTGGGGAGGCCATTCATTATCTTCCCAGGTACCTATCTCTAGGGGTCCCCTTTTCTTCCTATGATTCACATCATATACTTTAACTCCCAAAGTCTCTCCTGTTTCAATAGGCAACAAGAAGAAGGATGGTTTGAGCATACCTAACACACATGCCCCTTCCCAGTCCTGTGGTAACTCCGAATAGGCCTTCTTACCACAGATCCAGTACAAATTTGCTGGGGCTTTCCAACTAGATGTGATAGATAGATCAAACCACACGTCCTTTAAATTGGCATAATTTGCAAACGGGTTAGGTGGTTCTGAGACATTTGAAGCCGACCACCAGGTTGTATTCTTTGTAGTATCATCATAAGCTTTTTGCCCTAGACAAGTTAGTTCTCCTACAGATGTGTTAAACATTATTCCTTTTCTTGCTATGAAAACATAACCTATGATGGAGGTCTTTAATCGCCACTCAGATTTACCTCTAACACTCATTTGATAATCGGCTTGAGAAGATATTATTTGTTCAACTGTCTCAGAACCGGACATTACCTCCTTTGCTTCCCAGGGCCATTGGTCTCCCATGTTAGTACCTCCACATACATAGCAGTTGGTCACATTAAGACTACCAGCAATACTTTCAGCTAAATCTATAAACAGGTTTTTAGCATTATGGGGGATCTTATTTTCTACACTCATCTCTTCATAAAAAGAATGGAAAACCTGATGAGTTTGGGATGCTACGGTATCGGTCTCTATCCCTATAAATAATATTGTCCCAGGATCTAAACCCGTCCCATATATCTGGAACCCAAATAAGTTACCAAACCTATCCAAAAATTGTTCAGGATTATTAATAAGTATATGGACTGGGTTACACTCCATAGACTTACAATACGGTTTGGTAGGCAACTTAGTAACAATCATATCCTTATCTACTGTCTGTCCCCAAGTTGCCCACCCCACACAAGACCAATAGGGGCAATAATTATAATCCCTATCTGGGCATTTTGGACTTACGTACTTATTTTTACTACTGGGACAAATATACTTATCGTTAGACCCATACGTTCTCTCCCATTTAAGATCCCCACATACATTCCACGGCTTTCTACCACTTGATATCGCTTTACATGCATCAAATAGCAGAACACCCGAAGAATGTACGGTTTCTAATACTGTTTTATTTATTAGGGTCCCCTGTGGATCTCCATTCCGGAGGGTCAACCAAATCGTACGGGGTTGATACTCTGGATTGAAGCACTTAGGTTCGCCTACTCCTAAATGGCATACACTATACTCTATACCTAAGTATCTACACCTAGACACATATCCTTTACACTCATATTGTGAATGCCAAATTAGGGTCTGGGAAATCTGATTACCTGTTATAGTACTCTTAATGCAAACCTCACAGCTAGGTGTGTCGGTACCTCTACCTTCCTGAATATTTAAAAACACAAAAATACACATTATCAAAAACACTTCTTTCGACGTCTTCATCCTCAGTCTTCGTCCGTGCGATGGCACCTCAGCTTCCAGGATGTAAGGGCTGCAAGGAATGGAGTTCTGCAGGTCCTCTCTTCCCTTCACAGAGGTCCCTTCGAGACACCCTGGCTATGTCACGTGGGTGAGTGGTCTGGCTTTATTATAGCCGACAAAACACTCACTTACTGATCTCTTTAAACACACTTGTAATCCCAATATCTCCTCGTTACTCCGACTGAGTCATGCGCTTTAACCGGATCTTGCAGGGATTCTCTGGATCTGGTGTAGCTTGCCAAGAATCTACTGCTGCTGGTTTAACCCTGGAGTGATGAATCCACGGAGTCACTTCAGCCACCTTTATTGCTGTAGGGGTAGACAAAAGAACAACATAAGGACCCCTCCACTTAGGCCCTAATGGTATACTGTTCCACTCTTTAATCAACACTTGATCTCCTGGATGATAGCTATGAACAGGGGGATAAATATTCACAGGTAATCTATCTTGTACCCATTTCTGTACCTCCTCCATAGTTTTACCCAACTCTACAACCTGCTGCCGGGTAATTCCTTCTCCCAACTGACTCAAATCCCCCCTTAAGTTTACCAAGTACGGGAGGTGGACGCCCATACATAATTTCAAAAGGTGAGAGACCCATCCTTCTGGTAGGTGTACTACTAATACATAACAGAGCTATGGGCAAAAGAACATTCCACTTAAGCTGAGTCTCTTGACACATCTTTGCCAACTGGTTCTTAATAGTTCTATTCATTCTTTCTACTTTACCAGAGCTCTGAGGTCTATATGCCGTATGAAGCTTCCACTTAATACCAAGCATATGAGTCAGTTGTTGTAGGCAATGATGAACAAAGGCTGGACCATTATCCGATCCTATAGAGCATGGTAGTCCATATCGGGGTATTATTTTCCGTAACAGGAATCGTACAACTTCTCCTGCTTTCTCTGTACGAGTAGGACATGCTTCTACCCAGCCTGAATAGGTACACACAACTACTAGTAGGTAGCGATGTCCACCGGATTTAGGCATTACTGTATAGTCTATTTGAAGATCGGACATAGGGAGTCCCCCCATATACTGGACTCCCGGTGGTTTCACTGGTCCTTGCCTTGCGTTGTTCTTAGCACATATTACACATCTTCGTACAATGGCTTGAGTCAAGTTGGACAATCTTGGTATGTAGAAATGTTTTCTGAGAGATTCTTCCATACTATCTCTTCCAGAATGTGTCCCGTTGTGATAGTTCTGGATAATTTCTACAGCTAGTTATGCTGGAATGACTATTCTTCCATCTTCTAACTGATACCATTTGTTCTCCAGGTACTTCCCAGCTTCAGTCTTTAACCACTTTTCTTCTTGAGCTGTATAAACTGGAGTCCATTGAGACAGTGGAGTCGGTATAAGTGCAGCTATATGTTCCACATATTCCTGTCTTCCTGATTCAGCGGCACGCTTAGCTGCACTATCTGCCATCCGATTTCCTTTGGTTACATCACCATCTCCTTTCAGATGCGCCCGACAATGTATAATACCAACTTCTTTCGGTTCCCACACGGCTTCCAGTAGTTGCAATATTTCAGCTGCGTACTTAATTTCTTTACCCTCTGAATTCAATAGTCCTCTTTCTTTATACAAAGCTCCATGGGCATGAGTGGTTAAAAACGCATACTTGGAGTCCGTGTAGATGTTCACTCTTAAACCTTCTGCCAATTGTAACGCTCGTGTTAGTGCAATTAATTCTGCCTTCTGTGCCGATGTTCCTTTTGACAATGGCCGAGCTTCTATCACCTTGTCTATGGTTGTTACTGCATATCCTGCATAGCGAATCCCTTCTTTCACATAACTACTGCCGTCAGTATAGTACTGGACATCAGGGTTCTGGATGGGAAAGTCACGAAGATCTGGTCTACTTGAAAATACTTCATCCATCGCCTCCAGGCAATCATGTTGACTTTCAGTAGGTTGTGGCAAAAGGGTAGCTGGATTTAAGGTGTTAACAGTCTCTAAATGCACTCTTGGGTTTTCACACAACATAGCTTGATACTTAGTCTTGCGGCTGTTACTAAACCAATGATTGCCTTTATAGTCTAGCAACGTTTGTACTGCGTGCGGGACTCGCACGTAGAGTTCCTGACCCAGAGTGAGCTTATCAGCTTCGGCTACCAGCAGGGCGGCGGCAGCTACAGCTCTTAGACAAGGTGGAAGACCACTGGCCACTGCATCCAATTGTTTGGACATATATGCAACAGGTCTTTGCCATGATCCCAAGTACTGTGTCAATACTCCCACAGCCATTCTTCTTTGCTCGTGTACATATAAGTAGAATGGACGTGTATGATCAGGTAGACCTAATGCTGGGGCACTCATCAAAGCCTTCTTCACATCTTCAAATGCCTTTTGCTGTTCAGGGGTCCACAGGAAGGGATCGTGTTCTGTACCTTTTATAGCTGCATAAAGAGGTTTCGCCAATATCGCATAACTGGGAATCCATATCCTACAGAAGCCTGCTGCCCCCAAGAATTCCCGCACTTGTCTTCTATTCTTGGGTATTGGTATTTGGCATACAGCTTCTTTTCTCTCTGGCCCCATTATCCTTTGACCTTCAGAGATATGGAATTCCAGATACTTGACAGTTGGCTGACACAACTGAGCTTTCTTCCTGGACACCTTGTATCCTGCCTTCCAGAGAATGTGTAGTAGATCATGTGTTGCTTGCTGACATATTTCTCTTGTAACTGCCGCTATCAACAAATCATCTACATATTGCAATAGTACACACTCTCCTGGGATGGACTTGAAATCCAGTAAGTCTTGACTTAAAGCTGATCCAAATAGGGTGGGTGAATTTTTAAACCCTTGGGGCAGTCTTGTCCAAGTCATCTGGCGTTTCGAGCCCGTTACAGCATTTTCCCATTGGAATGCGAAGATACACTGGCTTTCCGCAGCAATTCGAAGGCAAAAGAAGGCATCTTTGAGATCTAAGACAGTGAAATAGGTAGCCCCGCCCGGAATTAAAGCAAGCATGTTATATGGATTGGGCACAACTGGGTGTATACTTACGACCGCATCATTGACTGCCCTCAAGTCCTGCACAGGGCGATACTCATCTGTACCGGGCTTTTGAACAGGCAACAATGGGGTGTTCCAGGGGGAAGTACAGAATTTTAGGATACCATACCGTATGAACTTATCCAAGTATGATTGTATATTCTTCTTGGCCTTTTGTGGGATATGATATTGCCTTAAGCTCACTGGATAAACCCCAAGTTTCAGTTCGATTCGAATTGGTGGGATATTGCGAGCAAGTCCTGGTGGGTTGTTCTCTGCCCACACTCCTGGTATATTAAACAAGGATTCATCACTCTTAGGGTTTTGGCTAGTCAACGCTGTATAAAGTCGCCACTCTTCCTTTGGTACAGATATTGTCATTATACCTGAAGGTCCCTTGAACTTTAAAGATGTTGTTCCATTTGGTAGAAACGTTATCTGCGCTTGTAGTTTTGACAACAAATCACGTCCTAGCAGTTGGACTGGACATTCAGGCATATAAAGGAATTGATGTTTTACTACGTGGCCTCCCAATGTACAGAGTCGACTTTTAAGAACCGGTTTAGCAGCACTCCTTCCAGTTGCTCCTATTACGGTGATGGTTCTTCCAGATGGAGGAGCAACTAGGTCAGTCACCACCGAATGTTCAGCACCAGTATCGATCATGAACGCACTCCTTTTTCCCCCTATTGATACATCGACCATAGGCTCCGCTCGGCCAAGGGGGATGGAGCCCGGTCGGTATCAATAGTCCTCCATGACCGTGTCAGCCAATCCTACAAAGTCCCTATCTTCTCTACCGCGGGATCTCTGCGCTGCTGAATAATACCTGTCTTCTCTAACACTTCCTCTATTGCTACCATTATTCCCTCCAGGACCTCCTCTACCTCTCGCTCTGCCTCTATAATTACCATATCCTGCCCTAGGTCTGTCTCTCTCATACTGTTCCCTTTGTGGACACTCACTTCTCCAATGCCCTTCTTCCCTACAGTACGCGCACTGATTCCTACTCAGGGGTTCCCTATTCCACTTACTATCGCCTTTATCTGCTCCCCTATACACCTCTTTCTCCCTTCTATCTACGCCTGCGATCGCTACCGCTAGCATATCTGCCTTTCTACGCATCTTGCGCTCTTCCTCTTTCTTCGTCTCTGTTTCCCTGTTCATATACACCTTATTCGCTACCTCCATTAGTTGGGTTATGGACATCCCTACGAACCCTTCTAACTTTTGTAGCTTGCGCTTTATATCTCTGTAGGCTTGGCTGACAAAGGCAGAGTTAACCATCCGGGAATTCTCAGGGGCCTCCGGATTAAAGGGGGTATACAAGCGGTATGCCTCCAATAATCGGTCATAAAAGACACTGGGCGATTCATCACATTTCTGCAATACCTCAGCCGTCTTAGACATGTTAATCGCCTTCTTTCCTCCAGCTTTCATGCCAGCAATAATAGCGTCCCTATAAGCTTTTAAATGAACCAAGTCTGCGCCATTGACATTCCAATTTGGATCGGCATTTGGATAATGTGCTGTGGCCCATGCTGCTGGGTTGGCCTGATTTTGTGTACGGGCCTCTTCTTCCAGCGCTTTAATTGCCGCTTGATTTATCCTTGTCCTTTCCTCGTTATTAAACAATGTCATAAGCAGTTGCTGGCAATCAGCCCAAGTGGGATTATGTGTCTGGACTATGGAGGTAAACAAATCCATCATGGCTTGAGGCTTTTCGGTGTATGAGGAGTTATGGGTCTTCCAATTAAATAGATCAGTAGTTGTGAAGGGAACATAAACGAATACTGGATCAGCATATTGTATCTGGCCGTCACCGTTAATGTGTGTCGGGCCAGGTGTCAGTCGAAGTGGCATTTGATAATGTCGGGGTTGTAGGGTACCGGTCAATTGTCGGGTTAGTATGGGGCTTCGTTTAGGAACGTCAGTTAGGGGTTCCGGTCGAGGGGTAGTAAGACAAGGGGATGGGGACGCTTTACTGAGGGGGAGGTCGGTGAGTAAAATATTCCGGGCCGGGCTAGGAGGAGCCTGACCAGGAACTAGAAATGGCGCCAAATCTGGGTAGGTGGAGTTGACAGAGGTAGGTACTGAGAGGGGAGGGTTTAAAACAAGAGGGCTGGGCTCTGAGCTAGAGGAGGAAGTAGGTGGGGACAACGGGGCAAGGGGAGGAGCGTTTCCAGCAGCACCTCCTCTTCCTCTTCCGGTGTAGGAGGAGTAAGGGGGCGGCATAGGGATCTCAGACTCAGGAGGCGTGTCCAAAATGGGCGTAATTCCGGCCTTAGTGGACAAGCGAGTCCTGGCCACCATGAGGCGACATTGTTCCTCGTAGCATACTCGGATCCATTTTGGCGAGTCTTTTACGGCCTGCCTCCAACAATCAATATATGGAAACTGGCCGTAAAGTTCAGGCCTACCTGATACAGCCACGTGTACACGCTGTACCAGATTAGGATCCAAACTGCCACGTGGTGGCCATGCGGCAACCAAAGTAGGCCATTCCCTACTACACAACGTAATCAGGCGTGCTGGATAAATTTTTACCCCAAAATCACATGCTTTATATCCCTTTTTAAAATTCTTTATCATACATCCTAAGGGATCCAAAATCGTCGAATCCGACGCGCCCATACTTAACAATGGAGCATCGTTTCCAACAGAAACTATACAAACACTCTACCAACGGTCACACCCGTTCCCTCGGCAACAGCACCACGTGGTACAGTTACTAAGTGAAACGCACACAACAAAACACTCAGGGAATTCCCGTACACACACAGCTGTTACACCAGTCACTAAGTAACTAATACTGTGCCCTTTGGCGAAACTATACGGTCACCCACGCTATAATTCCCTATATTTGAATTACCCGTCTATAACATACCCCAGTAACATCGTCTTTACAAACAGTAGTTACAGTACGGTTAGCATAGGTTAAAGTACAATTTAAAGTCACAGTACAATTAGTAGTGGTTATGGTGTTAAAACATGCAACATAGACGACAATTATTAGTACTTATTTACAGTATCAGTAATTATACATGGTTATGGTACCGTGCGCTATAATACAGTTACACACTATTCACACTCTCGCTAGACGGCAGAGCTCACGCTATCTAGCAAGATATACACGCTACTACAACAATCTTTAACACATTTACAATTCCCAACTAATCTATTGGCCAGTACCTTGATGAACTACCTAAAACTATCTACATACGTTTTGGTTAGCCACACTGCCCAAGCACCACATATAGCGAACTAGAGGGCGGAATTTACAACAGCACCCTTTTAGTCTATTTACTCTATCAAAAATCTAGTGGGTTCCAAATTTACACGCCTTCCCACTTAGCCAAGATAGGTTGAGATCTAGCGGACCGAATTTACACAGACGCCGCTTAGTCTCCCGGTCCCTCCGACCTAGCGAACAAAATATACACCCTAGAACGCTAGTCTAGACAAGACACCGGTGTCCGGCTAGGGCTATTTACACCAGAACCCCGCCTGACTCCAAACCAAAATTAAACGGGCTTACTAAAGGGCGTTTAATTGAGCGGTGCGCCTTCGCTCCTTCCCTCCACTGGAGGGGGCAGATTCCAAATAACCCCTTATGGGCCTACCGCACAATCGGTATCCAATACCCCTAGTGGGTCCGCCGTCTAAAACAGCGGTCGTCTTACCTCCTCGTTCCTGAACCTGGGTTCACACTCATCGACGGGGGCACCCCAGCACTTACTACGTAGAGGCCGATGATCTCCTGGACAACAGACCAGTGGCGCCGAGACGAAAGGAGGTCCACGCAGAAGTTCAGGGGTGCAGCCGTAGAGAACGTGGGCAAAGATAGACCGTCTCACGCCTCTGCTTCTCAGCTACCGTTGAACGATGAGCTTCCCGGCCAATGCACCAAATGATACCGGAGAAACTGACGGAAGCCAAGCACAGAGAGATGGACACAGGTTTCTTCAGGAAGGAAGAGATTCTTTATTCGATTCACCGACCGGGACTCAGAGGGACTAATGTCACCAAAAAACAGCAAAGTCTGAGTCCTGATCATACAGTGTAGGTCCCTTATATAGGCATGTAGCTCCTCCCATAATCAGTTCAACCTACACATACTCTTATCTAATCAACCGAATAGAGACTAAAATCCTGTTTGACCACATGGCTTGCCCAGCACAATGGAGGAGGGGAAATACTCGTATATCCTGTATTCCTACTTATGCTCCTTACACTACTGATTGTATCTTAGCTACGTGTAACTGACTTAACTGGTACATCAACATGTGCAAGTGCACATACCACGTGGCAATCTTGTCCTAGTAAATTTATTTTTACTGAGATTCCACCACAAGAGAACACACATGTTTACCAACTTAGAAAACGTTTCCACCGATGCAAACATAAGCCGATAACGTTAACAAAGCTACGCAATCGGGTAACTTATGTGCAGCAAAGAAAGTAAAAGGCAAAGATTTCAAATAATGGCCACGAAGACAACAGACACCCTGGTGGGTTAAGATGTAAAAAGCTGGTGCGAACAGTAACAGAACAAACGTGGGTATAAAAAAAACAGGAGGTGGCAGTCTGGCCACATTAGGACTCCCCACGAGGTGGGCTGATATTCACTAAGACAGAGTAGGCACTTGCCTACCTTCCTGTACTGTGTTCCGTGGGAAGAATGGCAGGCAGTCGGAAGCGATGGAGGTCTTATGTTAGTGCTGGTCCAACACTGATCGATCGCTTGCTCTGCGGTGATGCCAGGATATGACATCACTACAGCCCTGGCATCACTAAACGGCGCATGAGAGGGCAGTGCAGGAAGAGCATGAAGGTGGTAGCAGCCCTACACTGAGCCCCAGATCCACATTAGCTCTCCAAAGGTAGCGAGGCTGGATGGACCACAAACAAAACAAAAAAACACCATATATAAAATTAACTTGTGTTTGTGTGAGAGACAGAATGTGTATGTGTCCGTATTAGTAAGTGTGTGTGTGTGTCAAATAAGGGGGGTGTCGGTCAGTGAGTGTGTGTATTTGAGTTAGTGTCAGTGACAGGGCCGGACTGGGATAAAAATTCGGCCTGGGCATTTTTTTATCACAGCGGCTCACTAAGAAGGGGGCAAGGCAGAGAGGGTGTGTTTTGTCATCACTAACGACAAACACGCCCCCTCTCAAAGTGCAGGCCAGGGCAGACCATGCGCAGAGCTCTGCTAAAGAGTTCTAGCATGAGAAAAAAGCCCTGTATTTGTTCTGCACAGCGCAAGCAAATTTAATAACATGCTTGCACTGTGTTTCCTTGCAACTTGTCTCTGGTGTCTCTATAAATGGATACCAGGAGACAAAAATGCCAGGAAAGAGCATTGTGCATGTGTTTGGAGCCTGATTGTGTGTGTGTATAGAGTGAGCTGATTGTGGTGTGGTATTGTGTAATATGGTCGATTTTAGTCGTGTTGTGTTTGTGGTGTAATGTAATGCATATGTGGCTAGGGGCTGTAGAGAATGTGTGTATAGGGGATGTAGCAAGTGTGTGCATACAGGCTATAGTGTGTGTGTGTGTGTGTGTGTGTGTATAGGTATAGGTGATGTAGTGTTTTTAAAGAGTGTGTGTTTAGGAGTGTAGTATGTGTTTGCTTACAAGGAATCTAGTGTGTGTATATGGGATCCAGAGTGTGTATGTCAGGAATGTAGTGTGTGTGTGTGTGTGTGTGTGTATATATATATATATATATATTGATTTGAAGAAAGGTGCACTCACAGGACTTCATCCATAAATTATTTTATTCTTAGATGTGTATTACATGTGTAATCAAATCATCAATCAACGTTTCGACCCCTAAAGGGTATTTTTCAAGATCTTGAAAAAGACCCTTTAGGGGTCGAAACGTTGATTGATGATTTGATTACACATGTAATACACATCTAAGAATAAAAGAATTTATGGATGAAGTCCTGTGAGTGCACCTTTCTTCAAATCAATATATATACCTACGCTGAGGTTTGCACCCAGGCAGGAACACAAAGAAATTTTTTTTTTTGAAGGGTGAGTGCCAAGAATATCTTTGTATATATATATATATATATAGGAAACATGGGGGGATGGTTGCACTCACCTAAACATGCTTAAATGGGGTGCTGCTGGGGGCCATATTATACAATAAACAATACACAAGATCCAGCGCACTCTCCTATCTACTAAACAGCAACTTCAATGTTGACAGATTTTATTAGTTTGTAAAAGTTTTTTTTAAAAACACCTAATCCAGGCAAAAAAATAACGGGGATTTAGTTACATTATATGATCATACATTGCATAAGCCTGCCACAACGTATATATATATATATATATATATATATATATATATATATATATATATACATACATATGTTTGGAAGTATTGTGTATGTGTGTGGTGCAGTGTGTTGGGGGAGGTTCTGTGTGTGAGGGGTGCAGCATGTGTGTATGATGGATGCTGTGTGTGATGTGTGCGAGGGTGCTGTGTATGATGTGTGTGAGATAGCTGTGTATGATGTGTTTTGTGATAGTGCTGAGTGTGATGTGTGTGTGAGTGTGATGTGTGTGAGAGTGCTGAGTGTGATAGTGCTGTGGATGATGTGTGTGAGTACTGAGGGTGATGTGTGTGAGAGTGCCGAGTGTGATAGTGCTGTGGATGATGTGTAAGAGTGCTGTGTGTGATGTGTGTGACAGTGCTGTGTATGATGTGTTTTGTGATAGTGCTGAGTGTGATGTGTGTGAGTGTGCTGTGTGTGATATGTGTGTGAGAGAGTGCCGAGTGTGATAGTGCTGTGGATGATGTGTGTGATAGTGCTGTGGATGATGTGTGTGAGAGTGCTGAGTGTGATAGTGCTGTGGATGATGTGTGTGATAGTGCTGTGGATGATGTGTGTGAGAGTGCTGAGTGTGATAGTGCTGTGGATGATGTGTGTGAGAGTGCTGAGGATGATAGTGCTGTGGATGATGTGTGTGATAGTGCTGTGGATGATGTGTGTGAGAGTGCTGAGTGTGATAGTGCTGTGGATGATGTGTTTGAGAGTGCTGAGGATGATAGTGCTGTGGATGATGTGTGTGAGAGTGCTGAGGATGATAGTGCTGTGGATGATGTGTGTGAGTGATGAGGGTGATGTGTGTGATAGTGCTGTGGATGATGTGTGTGAGAGTGCTGTGTGTAAATGTTAGGGATTGTGTTTTGGGGTAAATAAACAAATAAATAAATAAATCTAAGTAGGCATTATGTCCCCCCCTCCCTTCTTACCTTTAGTCTGGGAGGGGGGACCGGCACGCTGGTGAGTGAGAGGGGGGGACCCTAAAATTACTCTAAGGTATCTAATTACAAACTTAATATATCTAAATCAATTGCTGTAACAACTAATGTTGATATTCATAGTATAAAAGACCTGCGAGATAATTATGATTTTGTATGGTCTAACAATGTTTTTAATTATCTGGGCGTGATAATTTCATCTCAAGTTAACGATATTATGGAAATAAATGTATTGAATCTCCTAAAATATACAAACATAAAATTAAAAGAATGGCGCTTGACCGAATCCTCTTGGATCGGTAGGATCAACATAATTAACGCTTACATTATGCCCAAATGGTTGTATCTATTTAGGATGATTCCTCTTCAAATTCCAGATATCTGGCTAACCATGATACAATCCAGTTTTCAAAAATGTATTTGGAAAACGACAAGACCTAGAATAAGTTCCAAAGTTCTCTCTAGAAAACCCCAAAATGGAGGTGTAAACTACCCAAATATCAGAAATTGTTATTATGCGAACATCATTGGTAACATATATAAACTCCAGGTTGAATCGTTTAAAACAGACACATGGTACCAAATTAAATCCGAGGCGGTTGGAAAAGATTTGCACGCGAACGGCGGCCATCTTGGATCTCGCGATACCGCGAGATCCTCGGCGGCCATCTTTATTCCGCCAGTTCGTGATTCCCACGAACTGGCACAGTGTTTTCAATAATCCAAATGTCTTTACACCTATAAATGCAAGCCTTCATTATGTGGGATTCATATGCTAATGTCATATAACTAATCACAGTCCTGGACTGGAGACACTACACTGTGGGTCTGTATACTACCACAAGTCAGCAGGACAACTCCCATCAGGCTCAGGCTACATTGCACAACAAATTGGATGAACACAATAAGGATTGTTTAACACATGTGGAAACTCAGATGACCTACCCACTGGACACTTAAAAAGTAAATAAATAAATAAATAATAAAGAAAAAAAAAAAAAAAAAAAAGTAAGCTTTATTGTATGCGGCACCTCCATAGTACAACTGGGGTGATCCTCGCAACTCACAGTGGCTAAAACCTTCCGCAAATTTTATTTACAAGGGTGAACTCCTTACAAAGCGTACTGAGGTCTCCGATACCTCCCTTTACCGGGCTCTGTCCCGACCATTACCGGGCTCTGTCCCGACCATTACCGGGCTCCGTCCCGACCATTACCGGGCTCCGTCCCGACCATTACCGGGCTCCGTCCCGACCATTACCGGGCTCCGTCCCAACATTAACGACCGCACACCCCGGTCGATAAGAGGGTCACCCCCTCTACAGACTGATGTGGAATTATTAAAAATCTTTATTGTACTTGTATTGAATTATTGTACTAACTCCATTTTAACTTTATACTGTGACTTCGTCCTCCATTTTGTCCTCCTAACCTGACTTCTTCAATCCTCCATTTTGTCCTCATGACTTAACTTGTTCATTTTAAAACTACATTACGTGACTGAACTTCTCAACCCAATTAATACAGTAGACAAAGACCGTGTTTCCTTCAAGGACAAGTACCAGGAGGTGCTGGCTACTCCTTAAGACTTGCTGGCTACTCCTTAAGAGCTTGTAAGATAGTACAGTTTGAAGGCCACAGAACACAGTAGTAATGAAATGTTCTATTCATAAGAGACCTTGCACCTGGACATAAAGCCTGATATCACTGACTGTGTAAAATGACGCTTAGGACCCCCTTGTCCCCCACCCGTGTCCAGAATAATCCCACCTCTGATGGGTGGGCACGGGACTAACCTCTTAATTTTACTAACCAATAGGTAAGACACTAACTCCGTCACTTAACAATTAATCCAATTGATGATGTTTGTTTGCTGATATTCTAATAATCAATGATGACGCAAAATGCCTCTTAAAAGGGCCTGCGCGCCCGCTTTTTCTTCACTTGCCAATAAACTTTCTCGAAGTTATTTTAACCTGAACCTCGTGTGTCAGACTTAATTACTTCAGCGTATATACGCAATTTAATTTTATTGATTTGGACAGGAACAGATAGACTTTGAACATTTTGGTTTACTTTCAAAAAGTACCATAACAACTTGGCGCCCAACGTGGGGCACCGGGCTATGTCTGGCCGGTGAGCCGTCCTAAGGAAGACAAGGGTGGACGGAGGAATCCAGGGGGAAGGAAGGGAGATTGATCACCTCCAGATACACGGTAGAGACTTCTGCAGAGCCACCGGTACGTTCCAGCCCCTTTGATTGACCCGTCCACGTGTCTGTGACTGCTTCCCGGGAGGACATCAAAGACAGGTAATATCTTGCCCGGTGCCTCGTTACTCACTTGTTTACCTGCATTTTAGTCTATCTGTTGCCTGGGTGTGTTTGAATTGTTTGCCTGTTTCCCCATTTTGAGATAAAGGGGGGGTGGACCTGCAGGGGATTTGCCTGGGGTTCTGTCTTGCTTGTTTTCCCCTTTTTGGGATAAAGGGGGGTGGACCTGAGGGAATTTGCCTGGGCCTTCGGTTTGTCTGCTTATCTGTTTGTATTTTGCCCCTTTTGGGATAAAAGGGGGGGGTGGACCTGTGGATGTGTTCCTGGGGGTCTTCTGTTGCCTGTTTTACAGTCTAGCTAGCGTTTTGGTAACCCACAGCTCCGGCTGAGGGGAGTCCGGTTTTGGTAACCCACAGCTCCGGCTGAGGGGAGTCCGGTTTTGGTAACCCACAGCTCCGGCTGAGGGGAGTCCGGTTTTGGTAACCCACAGCTCCGGCTGAGGGGAGTCCGGTTTTGGTGACCCACAGCTCCGGCTGAGGGGAGTCCGGTTTTGGTAACCCACAGCTCCGGCTGAGGGGAGTCCGGTTTTGGTAACCCACAGCTCCGGCTGAGGGGAGTCCGGTTTTTCTTTGGTAACCACAACCCTGAGCGCTGGGGCTTGTGAAATTCCAGTTTTCTGTTTTATTTGTGAGGGGGGCTCTGTTTCCTGGGGGGATTCAAGTAGGCATTGCTTGTTTTCCGTGGCCGCTGGTAGTGAGACTTACGAAAGTCGTTCTCCGAGCGGAGACACTACGGGGTTGAGGGAGGTGACTTTGGAATAAGCACACGAGTAAAGGAAAGGGATTATTGTTAATTTCAATTGAATTGTGATGCATGCACTGTATTTCAATTGTATTGTTGTCTTGTTTGTCTAATTAGGAGTCTCATGAACTCCTGTGTCTGTCTCTAAGGATTTTCCTTGTCTTTCATCTTTCCTATACTTCCTATATTATTATACTATCCACTCCCATTCCTCTTAAAAGAGAAGTGATTGGTCACACACTTCTCACCTCGCTCCAATCCGTGTCTACCACCCCGGGTAGGCGGATTCAGTGACTAGTCTACGTTTTGGGAAGACGCACCTGAGAAAATCCCACGATTCTCGGGTGGCAGTCGAGCATTGTAGACGTTCTTGTCCAGTTTTCCTTCTCTCTCCCTATATCTAGGACGCTGGTATAGGGGTAAAGGGATTATGGGACAGGATTTAGGCAAGCCCAGTAAGGGCTGGTTAGCATGTGATTTAGTCGAAGACAGAGAGGGTGAGGAAATGGTTAAAGGTGTTGAAAAGATTGCGAAAGTATGTAGAATTGCTGTACCGACATGTGGAAGATTGCAACCAGAAAGTTGGCGTAGGTTACTGACAGAAAAGAAAGGCAAACTTACAGATAATGGTTTATTAAAGACTGCTGAAGCATGGTATAGAGTAGCGAAGGCTATTCAACTAGAAGGTTGGGTTGAGGAAGAGATAAATCACAAAGGTGTGAAATTGTTTGTGTATCATAATAATTGTGTTGCTGGAGTTTACCCTCAGCCAGCGCCCCAAAGTGGCGCCCAGGGGACGTCTATCCCCAAGGTTCAGTCAGCAGTAGGTGATAACCAGCTGACTATGTTCCCCACTCCCAATCCTCCTAGCACCCATCCCGTCACCTCCCCTGTCTGCCCAGTCCTGAATTCTGATGGATCTTTCTTTTCCCCCTCCCCGTCTCTAACATTCCCATCATCCTCATCCATCCCTACGTTACCTGCTGTACCCCCCCCTAACATTTCATCTGCCATTTCTTCCCTACACTCTCTCTCCGTTGATGATCCCCTCCCCTCTTCCTCCGCCCAACTAACCACCTCCTCCACCCTTGCCCCGGCTCCTCCCTCTACACCCACCCCTACCAATCCCTCTCCGTTCCCTCCCATCTCCACCCCAGCTCAATACCCCACCTCCTTCCCCTCCCCAGCCTGGCCCTACCCCTTCCCATATCCCATGACCCTGCCCTATCCCGGATATCCACTACCCACCCCCCAAGCCACTCCCCAGGTTCCGGTCATGCCCAGTCCGGCACAGTCTGCCCCAGACGTGCCCTCTTCCAACATGGCCGCCGCTTCTTCCCTTAACCCTAATGTAGTACCTTCTCCGGCCACCAATATGGCGGCCCCCAGTTCGGCCCTGATGCCGGTAATCCCCGGTGACTACTTATCCCCAGGTTATGACTCGCTAGCCACCCCTGCATCTGGGGCTCGTTCCCAACCACCGATCCTTTCACCACATTCGGGCCCTGCACCACGAAAAAGAGCCAATATCATAGAATTCGATGATGACGAGATGGACAGGGTGTCCCATGTCTCATCAGAGCTTGCCGCGGGAGCCCCAACTCATCGTTCTATCGATGACCCCTTTGGCCACAAGGGTCGGGGAGAACAGGCCCCTCCTAAATATGTTGCTTTCAATCCCACTCAAGCTAGTGCTCTAATGAAATCACTCCCTGACCCAGAAAAACAGCCTATGCCCTTCTACCGAGGGGTTGTTCAAATTCAAAAGACTTATTCCGCCGCATGGCGTGATCTACTGAGTATTTGTGCTATTAAAGCAGGGGATGCATATTGGCCGAGCATGGCCCGACACCTCAGTACTAATCTACTCAACAGTGATGTTGATTACCCCTCTGGAGTAACTTTTTGCACCCAACTAAGAGAATGGGCTAAGGACAAACTTGCGGATCAGGCTGCTGGCCTTACTGATGTTATTCAAGAAAAAGGAGAATCAGTGGAAAGGTTTCATGCAAGACTGTACCAAATGTTTACAGAT
Source organism: Pelobates fuscus (assembly GCF_036172605.1). Classification (NCBI taxonomy): domain Eukaryota; kingdom Metazoa; phylum Chordata; class Amphibia; order Anura; family Pelobatidae; genus Pelobates; species Pelobates fuscus. The sequence continues at coordinate 171,008,070 of NC_086324.1, read as the reverse complement.
TTGGGGTTTGATCTCACTGACAAGATTCATTCACAAATGTTGTCCGGTGCGTTCGTCCAAGGTGTTAAAGACCCAATACGCAAGGGAATCATTGCTGCACGCCCCGAATATAAGGTTGTTCCCCTAGATACTTTACTCCTAGTTGCTAGGGGCCTAGAGTCTGCCCAGACCCTTAGAAGGCCAAATTCTGCTCCCCTTATGGTGGCACGCACTACCCCTATTCCCAAGGGTACCAGACCAGAGGAAGGTGTTTGTTTTAATTGTAAGGTCAAAGGGCATTTTAAAAGTGACTGCCCGGAACCCAAAAGAGAGCCAAGAAAGCCACACAGGCCTGCCCCGGCCCCTAAGACTGAGAAGGAGGTTCCAATAATTGAGGAACCAGATGACTAGGAAATTGGCAAGCCTGTGTCATTAACCCCTGTTATGGCAGTGTCTACAGGGGATAAGGGGGGGCCACTTGCTACAGTAACTTTGCCCATCGAAGGCCACCCTACCACATTTCTTGTTGACACAGGTGCAGCCCGTAGTGTTCTACGAGAACGAGACTTGCCAGACCCATCTTTCCTGTCCAACATTGATGTCTCTTGTGTTGGAGTGGATGGCCAGCCGAGACATAGCCCTCTAACAACCCCGCTACGAGTTGGCTCTAGCCTGCTCGCTCGCTTTGTAGTATCCTCCACATGCCCCATTAACCTGTTAGGTGCTGATGTCCTCTCACGCCTGCAAGCATCCATCACTTTTACCCCGGATGGGCAGGTAGAAATGTTTACACCCCTGTCTGTATCAGACACTTCAGCCCTATGCTCTTTGCCTCTGATGCTGCATTTAGAAAAGCCCCGTGAGGAAACAGCAGAATTAAGGTCCAACTTCCCAGAGGAATTAAAAACACAGGTGCCCGTAAAGTTATGGTCCTCAGGCCCAGAGGACATAGGTCACCTAAATGTTCCCCCTGTGGTGGTAAAGCTTATTCCTGGAGCTAAGTTACCAAGAAAACCACAATATCCATTAAAACCAGCACAGTCAGCTGCAATTTCTGTCCACATTAAGGCACTCTTGGAGAAGGGTGCCCTTGTCAAATGTAAATCTGAATGCAACACCCCGTTATTTCCTGTGAAGAAGAAAACTCCGAAGGGTGAGCCAGAGAAGTACAGGATGGTTCAGGATCTCCGTGCTGTTAATGAAGCCACAGTCCTGGACACCCCTCTTGTACCAAATCCTCATACTCTGCTTTCTGGAGTCCCACCATCTGCAAAATTCTTCACAGTTATTGACCTAGCAAATGCTTTTTTCAGTGTCCCACTGGACCCATCCTGCCAATATCTGTTTGCTTTCACTCATGAGATGCAACAGTATACCTGGACTGTCATGCCCCAAGGGGCACAAAATTCACCAAGTCAATTTGCAAAGGCCATGGCCACCATCCTTGACCCATGGCAAGCCGAGCACCCAGAAGTTGTTCTGCTTCAGTATGTGGATGATTTGCTGCTCTGTGGAGATGACATACCCACTACCGAAGAGTGCTCAATTAGTCTGCTTTGTTATTTGGCAGAACAAGGATGCAAAGCTTCGCTCATCAAGCTACAGTTCTGCCAACCTTCAGTAATTTTCCTTGGACACTGCCTATCTCAAGGTACCAGACATCTTACTCGGGACCGGGTAAGAGCTGTGCTGGATATTCCGCCTCCAAGGACTTCTAAGTCTCTTCATGCCTTCCTAGGCCTCATTTCCTATTGCAGAGCATGGATCCCAGAAGCCTCTCTGCTCATGCAACCTCTCTATGACGCACTTAAGTCTGACCCTTTCTGTTTAACTAAAGAAGCTATGGACAATTTTACTGCTCTCAAACGAGCCATTGCTTCTGCTCCTGCCTTGGGCCTCCCTGACTACTCCAAAACTTTCAAATTGTTTGTCTCTGAAAGACAAGGCCACGCAACAGGAGTGCTCACCCAAACTAATGACTTAAGAGGCCGCCAGAGGCCTATTGGATATTTCTCATGTCAACTGGACATTGTGGCCAGAGGGACTCCTTCCTGTCTCAGGGCTGTTTTTGCTGCGAGAGAACTCATAGAGAAGACCTCAGACCTGGTCCTTGGCCACCCTCTGGTTGTTTTGGCCCCTCATGACATCTCTGCCATCATCAACCAAGTCCAGCTCAAGCACGTGTCTCCAGCCAGACACCTGCGCTTACAGTGTCATCTTCTTTTGCCTGACAACATTTCCATCCAAAGATGTCAGGTGCTTAATCCGTCCACTCTTCTTCCACTCCCTGAGGGGGGTATCTATTATGGATTTATCACGGATGAAACCTACATTCACCTGCTCTGTGGATGTATTAAGAAAGTCATGCATCCACATTTGACATTTTATGAAGGTGAAAAACCTCTCTGTGAAGGCCCAGATCACGCCTTCTGCACCACGTGGTATAAACCAAACATTACCCCTGAACCTTGCTATGAAGATGAGCTTTACCACCGGACCGATGTAAAGCTTACTGCACAAGACTTCTATTGTGACTCTGACGGCAATAGTATGGTCTTGATCCAGCTACCTCAACAACTTAACTACCTTTACCGCCATTGGGATACTGCTATCCCACATATTCCTGTTACCAAGTTGAAGACAAGGTCATGGAATGATCTTGGGCCCATGGCAAAACTATGGGCCACCATGACTGAAGAACAGCTACAGGAAAATGGTATTGTCAAATACCCAACAACTGACCTTCTAGAAGCATGGCCACGCCATTTCCTGGAAAAAGAATTTCAAGATCTGGTCATAAAGAATGATTATGACCTAGAAACACCTCATGACTGTTTTGAACAGATGAAAATGGAAACAGTGCACTTACCAACTGTGCATGAGAACCCATTACCAGATCCGGATTTTACCCTGTTTGTGGACGGATCGAGATATGCCGATGAAGGAGGAACATATCATACAGGATATGCCGTAACCACAACAGATGAAGTTATTAAATCATCATCCTTACCACCAGCAATGTCTGCACAAGAAGCTGAATTACAGGCTCTGACTTCAGCCTGCAAAATTTCCGAAGGAAAACGTGCCAACATCTATACAGATTCAAGATATGCTCTAGGCGTGGCACATGACTTCGGCCTAATTTGGAAGACTAGAGGATTTCTTACCACCGCCGGTACACCAGTCAAACACAGCACTGCAATCAAGGAGCTAATGGATGCCCTCCTACTCCCCAAAGAAGTGGCCGTTTTGAAAGTAAAGGCCCATGGGAAATTGGATACAGATGAAGCAAAGGGCAACCATTTGGCTGATCAGGCTGCTAAGTTAGCGGCCAGGGATTTGCAGGAAGTGGATGAAGAAGTGTCCGGACAAGAAGAAGTCCCTATTTTTGCCCTGCAAACTCTTCCTACTGATTTGCGAATTTTACAAGAACAGCAAGCTGCAGTCACTCCTGAAGAAGTCCAGAAATGGAAAAAGAAAGGAGCTGTCCAAAAGGACGGAATATATTACAACAACTTCAAATTTTGTCTTCCCAGAAATTTGTATCCAGCAGTTGTCCAATGGGCACATGGGCCTGCACACCTGTCAAAAGAATTGATGGCCGCCCTCATACAGAAGTATTATGAAGCACCTGGAATCACAACATTGATCAATAGCTTCTGCAAGGCCTGTGTCATTTGTGCAAAATGCAATCCAGGAAGACCAGTTAAAGTACCTGCGAAACACCTGGCAAAGCCCATGTACCCCTTCCAGCGGATTCAAATTGACCACATCCAAATGCCCAAGAGTGGGCCCCATGAATATGCACTAGTAATAGTGGACATGTTCTCAGGCTGGCCAGAAGCCTACCCAGTGGCCAATATCACTGCAAAAACAACCGCAAAGCGCCTACTTACAGATATTGTATGTAGATTCGGACTCCCAGAAGTTATTGAGAGTGATCAAGGCCCAGCCTTTACAGCAACTGTGACTAAAGAAATTTGGACTGCTCTAGGGGTGACTCTAGCCTTCCACACCCCTTACCACCCACAAAGTAGTGGTAAAGTGGAGCGCATGAATGGCACCCTAAAAACTAGAATGTTAAAAATGTCACAAGAAACAAAGATGCCCTGGCCAGAAAGCCTACCGATAGCTCTATTTAGTGTTAGGCACACACCTAGAGGGAAGCATTCACTGTCCCCATATGAGGTTCTATTTGGGACAGCACCCAGACTAGGTTGTTATTATCCGCAGCAGTTGCAACTCCAATCAGATGTTTTAGTAGACTATGTAACTGAACTTGCAAATGTCCTAAACAAAATACATGCCCAAGTTTTCTCTTCAATTCCAGATCCCGAATTGGATACAGGTTCCCATAACCTACTTCCCGGAGATTGGGTCCTGGTCAAGAAGTTTGTGCGGAAAAATACCCTGGAACCAAGATTTGACGGTCCATTCCAAGTTCTCCTGATTACCGCAACCTCCGTCAAATTGGCCGGTAGGCCAAATTGGATCCACGCTTCCCACTGCAAGAAATCTCCTGCCCCAGAGGAAGCGAATATCGCACAAACATGTATCTCTGGTACATCTTCTCCTTAATTAGCCTTATGAAGGCCCAGCAAGTAGCCATTACCAAAGACATTAGTGGGTACACCTTCTGGTATAATTCATCATGCACCCAGGTGGCTACTTATACCTTTGACTACTGTGATATTGTAGAATGCCCATTTCCCACACCACAAATCCAGAGCATCTATAGAGATATCCCTCATTCGAAAGACCCATATGTTTGTGTAGTTGACAAACAATGGGGGCACAATTGTGATCACTGGGGGGCGGCGGGATGGAATGCCGGGCCTGCCTGGGGTTACAAACCAAAAAGTGCCGTAGCTAAAGTAGATGATCATGGTAGATCGCTTCTCCAAAGAATGACTTTGAGAAAGCCTGGGGGGAGCACACCAATGAAATTAATCCTTAACATTGAGCGCCCAAGCCCAACAGATGCAGACCAGTATGTGATGGGAATGTACTGGAAAAAGGGTTCCTACCAGAAATTAGGGCATTTCTACCTCAAAGATATGTGCAACTCTTCTGAGTGGCAAGGGGCCACCCACATGGTCCCTAACCCATTAAAACCCCATATCCAGACCTTTCAGGACATGATGGCCATCGCTAACCCCACTTTTGAAGATACCATGGCCGCTGAAACAGGTTTTAATGATGTAAATTTATGGTTAGAATGGATGAAATATAATGCTAATAAGCATAATAGAACCGCATGTTATGTGTGTGGAGGTGCCCGGCCTCACCTGGGTACTGTACCTTTAATCCTACCCGTAGATATAGAAGAATGTGTTTTAAGCCTTTTTGCCTATCACTATAATTTTAACAGGTCCATATGTATTGCATGGACAAAGGAGTATCCTCTTCTAGCCAAAGACGTCAAACCCCCTGATGGTATTACCGTATATAAAGGTAATTACACTTGCTATGCCATGTACGATGGTATTGGTAAATTTGTAGGTAACTTTTCCAAAGGCTATTGTGCTACATACAGAACTGTCCCTGTACGTTTGCTGCAACATCACACTAGGTCACTAGGAGACATTTATTGGTTGTGTGGGGATTTACAGCTAAGATCCAGAATGGACACAGAATGGTGGGGAGAGTGTACTTTGACTAAGGCCATTATGCCTATACATATTATTTCTGACACACACCTCAACACCCATGAGTTCAGCCACACTAAGGTTAAACGTGACGCCCCAGTGAAAGGAAGTTTTGATCCTCATGTATATATTGATGCCATTGGAGTGCCCAGGGGGGTGCCCAATGAGTTTAAAGCAAGAGATGAGGTTGCTGCAGGATTTGAATCAATTTTTACCATAGTTACCGCAAACAAGAATCTAAATTGGATAAATTACATTTATTATAATCAACAGCGTTTTGTCAATTACACCAGAGACGCCCTCCAGGGGTTGGCCGAACAGTTGCAGGCCACATCCCAAATGACTTTCCAGAATAGAATGGCCCTAGATATGATCTTAGCCGAAAAAGGAGGGGTTTGTAAGATTTTGCCCGACACTATGACATGTTGTACCTACATCCCAGAAAACACAGGCCCTAATGGTAAAGTCACACTAGCTATAGAAAAATTAAATGACCTGTCTGAAGAGTTAAAAAGGAATTCTGGGATAAAAGATCCCTGGGAAAGATGGTTTGGTTGGATGACAGGATGGCAAAAGGCTTTAATGCAGATTGGTATGGCTATACTAATTTTTCTTTTTATTTTTGCTCTTCTCTTTTGTTGTGTCCTCCCATGTCTGAGAAAATCCCTCATGAAGACTGTTGACCAAGCAGCACCCACTTTGACCCATCTCGAAGTTGATGACCAAGAATTCCAAGACATCAACTCACCCTGTCTGCCGCTGCAAACATTCCCTTTTGTTGATAAAGTGCAGGAATTCTAGGAAGGGACTAGCTCAGGGACAGCATCTGTCAGTGAATGGTAAAGGCCCCATGTGGAGAAGTGGTGGGTTAGCTGCCATGGGATACCCTTGGGTGTGAAGCGTTCGAGAGCCATACTGACGGATGGTTAGCCTATTAGGGTCAGACCTAGGGACAGCCTTGCACTTTGCATTAACACCTAGCTAGCGGCCACGGGGTTTCTGTGCCTTTGGGTTAACACGTCTTCTGATACTAACATAATAAAGTTTTATCTCTTAGAATCTAACATTTCATAGGGGGGACTGATGTGGAATTATTAAAAATCTTTATTGTACTTGTATTGAATTATTGTACTAACTCCATTTTAACTTTATACTGTGACTTCGTCCTCCATTTTGTCCTCCTAACCTGACTTCTTCAATCCTCCATTTTGTCCTCATGACTTAACTTGTTCATTTTAAAACTACATTACGTGACTGAACTTCTCAACCCAATTAATACAGTAGACAAAGACCGTGTTTCCTTCAAGGACAAGTACCAGGAGGTGCTGGCTACTCCTTAAGACTTGCTGGCTACTCCTTAAGAGCTTGTAAGATAGTACAGTTTGAAGGCCACAGAACACAGTAGTAATGAAATGTTCTATTCATAAGAGACCTTGCACCTGGACATAAAGCCTGATATCACTGACTGTGTAAAATGACGCTTAGGACCCCCTTGTCCCCCACCCGTGTCCAGAATAATCCCACCTCTGATGGGTGGGCACGGGACTAACCTCTTAATTTTACTAACCAATAGGTAAGACACTAACTCCGTCACTTAACAATTAATCCAATTGATGATGTTTGTTTGCTGATATTCTAATAATCAATGATGACGCAAAATGCCTCTTAAAAGGGCCTGCGCGCCCGCTTTTTCTTCACTTGCCAATAAACTTTCTCGAAGTTATTTTAACCTGAACCTCGTGTGTCAGACTTAATTACTTCAGCGTATATACGCAATTTAATTTTATTGATTTGGACAGGAACAGATAGACTTTGAACATTTTGGTTTACTTTCAAAAAGTACCATAACAAGACCACTAGTCACACTCCTAGTGGCACTTCAGAAAGGGTACCTGGGTGAACCCCAGTTGTACGTGGAAGCCACTGTGTAGCCATATACGCACTGACGTATATTCTGTCTCCCCACAGACGGGAAAGAACAAGCAGACATAATGTCGGACACTCCTCCACCATCAGCAGTAGACTTCCAGGCAATGATCAATGCCGCAGTGTCGGCATCGGTGGAAAAGGCGTTAGCCAAAATGATAACACAGTCACCGTCGGAGTCGGCGGACACCATGCCACCATCAAAAAAGGAGGATAAATATATGACACAACGTAAGCCGGAGGCAACGGCGTCCAAACGCCACTGGAAGGGCTCCAGTACGACCCTCCCAAGATATGAGGGGAAGATCCTGAAGAAGCGGAGTCGCCAGTCAAGGCGCCTGGAAAGCTCCCCTCCACAAGACCCCTCATCGAGGGAGGAGGAACCATCATCGCCACCGTCCTTGGAAATCATGGACGAATGGAGGGCGGAGGACTCGCCCTCGGAGGAGGAGGACTGGCTAGACATACCGCAGGAATGCGGAGAGTTCAGCCAAAGTCAGGAATGGGCAGGCCACTCAAGCAGCAAAGGTTCTCGCAAACCAAATACAGACGTGGACGAAGACGGGGTGTTCCTGGACGAGACGGGCAACCCCATGTTCGACCCTCGCCAGATACGACACCCCAGATCGTCCGAATGGAACCTGCCGGACCATCTGACCCAATTTATACATTTCTGGCTACGGAAGCCGATGGACAAGGAAGTCCGGGCCAAACTTAAAGCAGAGTGTCCGCGTCCCGTGCTTCCGGACAAGATCGCCATCACCCCAGAGTTTGACACCACAGTAGGGGTGTTTATGTCCCACTCGGGCAGAGACCCACGGAAGGGAGTTGAAAAGGGCATGAAATCGGTCCAGGACAAAATGCTGGACATGATAGGCCCGCTGGCGAAGATCCTATACTTCGCTGATCTGGCACTTACTCAGGGGACACCCCTCGAAGCACACAATATCAGAGAATGGGCACAACGGGCGACCTGCCTCCTAGGAAATTATAATGCCGCCATGTGCGCAGAAAGACGTAAGGCGGCTCTACTGAAGATAGACACCAAGTTGTTGGATCTGGGAAAGAAGGAGCTAGGTCCCCGGGCAGACGGGCTGCTCTTTGGAGAACCTTTCCTGGCGGAACTAAAGAAACATGTCGGCCTATTTACTACATTAAATAAGGCCCAATCTTCCATCAGACAGGTCTTTCGGACCCCGCAAACAAACCGGAGTGTTTTTGGCAGGGCTGGTCGGCAGAGGGGTCGGGCCACCAGCCGCTTCTGGCCATCCGGCCCCAGTCGTCCATTCGCAACTCATCAGTTTTTTCCATCAACAAGAGCCACCTTCACACGGGGATCCTTCCGTACCAGAGGAACTCGGAGCAGAGGACGAGGAAGATTCAACTCAGGTGAGCACAAATTGTTTTCCGTTATGTCATTCAGGTGTAACTGCTGGCAGGCTATCCCTTTTTCCACAGGAATGGGAACGCATCTCCACAGATGCATGGATTCTTCAGACCGTTCGAGGGTATGTGATAGAATTCACCCATACACCATTTCAGACCAGACGGCCACCGCCTATACGGGCGTCCGAGAATCAGATACGCATCATAGACACGGAGATAAGAGCCCTGTTCGCAAAGGGAGCGGTGGAATTCGCCGCAGACAACCAGGGTTACTTCAGCAACATGTTCGTAGTCAGGAAAAAGACGGGAGACTATCGTCCAGTTATCAATCTACGAGAACTCAACGGATTTGTGGCTTATCGCCACTTCAAAATGGAAGGTATTCATCTCCTGAGGGACCTATTGAACGAACACGACTGGTTCACATGTCTAGACTTAAAAGACGCATATCTGTCGGTCCCCATGGCAAGAGAGAGTCGACCCTTCCTCCGTTTCAACTGGAAGGGCCGCCCATGTCAATTCACATGTCTCCCATTCGGACTCAGCTCGGCTCCATGGTGTTTTACAAAACTCCTCAAACCAGTCATGGCACATCTGAGAGGAAGGGGAATACGTTGTCTCATCTACTTGGACGACCTGTTGATCTTCTGCGAATCCAAATCCAGAATTCAATCTCAGACGAGATTTACCATTCACTTCCTGGAATCGCTAGGGTTTGTAGTGAACAGAGAAAAATCAGAATTGACACCATCACAGGTAGTCCAGTTCCTCGGGTTTGAGATAGACTCCAACTCGGGAGTTCTACGCCTCCCCGCATCCAAGATAGCGGCCATTCGGAAGGAAATTTGACGCATACTCAGGAGGGACACCATACCCCTCAGACTACTAGCGAGGATAGTAGGCCTACTCTCCTCATCAATACAGGCGATCTTCCCGGGCCCGCTCCATTATTGGGCCATGCAGAGGCTGAAAGCTCACTACCTACGGGCAGGACACACATACGATCACTGGATTCCTGTCTACACAGAAGCTTGGACGGAACTTCGATGGTGGCTACTTCACATGGAAGCCTGGAACGGCAAAGCCATCTTCGGGAAGAACCCGGACTTTGTATTGGAGTCGGACGCGAGCCTTTGGGGCTGGGGAGCCCACTGCGCCCACGCGTCCACAGGAGGTCCATGGTCCCAAAAGGAACAGGGTCTCCACATCAACTGTCTGGAACTGATCGCGGGATCATTTGCCATTCGCAGTCTAGCCAAGGACATGACGGACTGCTGCATCTTACTGCGCATGGACAACATTTCAGCGGTCCAATACATAAATCGCCTGGGAGGAGCAAGATCAAAGAACCTGACAGAGGCGATGAAAGGGATATACCAATTTTGTATTCCCCGCAACATTACAATCAAGGCGGAATATCTACCGGGAATCAACAACCTCACGGCGGATTGGTTCTCTCGACACTGGAGAGACGGCAGCGACTGGCGACTGGACACATCAATATTCTCAGCGGTGAAAGACATCAGGGGACCACTGGTCGTGGACCTGTTCGCGTCTCGGACGAATACACAATTACCAAGATATTACAGCTGGCTCCCGGACCCTCAATGCGAGGCGGTAGATGCTTTCCTACAACAGTGGCCCCCGAAGGGAGCGTACGCATTCCCACCATTTGCAATGATAGCGAGAGTGATCCATCGCATCAGAGTGACCAAGATCTCGATGATTCTCGTCACACCGTTATGGAGAAGTCAGGCGTGGTTTCCGGAATTATTGGCCCTAACACAGGACCATTCCCTACTTCTACCATGGTTCCCCCTCCTACTGACAGATCCGCAAGTGGAACCACATCCACTAGTGCTACAAGAGAATCTGGAACTGGTAGCCTGGAGTCTTTCAGGGGAACCTGGTCCGTCGAAGGACTATCGCAACCAGCTAAAGACCTTTTACGGGATTCCTGGGCGCCGGGTACCCGACGCAGTTACATATCAGCATGGAATACATGGACCCGCTGGTGTGTGGGAAGGGATTGTGATCCCTTTACAGCATCTATTCCCACGGTGGTGAATTACTTGTCACACCTCTTCACGGAGGGAAAATCCTATCGTTCCATCAACGTGGCCCGATCAGCGATTTCAGCGGCACATGTGCCAATACAGGGTTCTCCGGTGGGTCAGGATCCTTTGGTATGTCGCCTACTGCGAGGCATCAAACTATCCAGACCACCGGAACCTAAGTATAATCATATGTGGGACGTAGAGGTGGTCCTCAGTTTCCTTAGGAATTGGCCAGACAACGCAGACTTATCCCTACGTCAGCTGTCGGCCAAACTCACTTTACTTCTATGTTTGGTCTCTTTTCGACGAGTTTCGGATGTACGAGCGTTCGACGTGGACGGTTTCTCTATATCACCAGAAGAGGTTACCTTCACGGTGTCTAGAAGAACTAAAACGAATTCGACATCTATATTTTATCCCTTTTTTCCTACGGTCCCCCGTCTATGCGTAGTTTCCACACTTACTCGTTACGTGGAGGTTACTACAAACCTTCGGGCTTTTAATAGAGGTAAACTGTTGGTGTCATACACCAAACCTTATAAACCGGTTACCACCACTACACTGGCGCGATGGGTTCGTTGGATTCTATCCTTAGCAGGAGTGGAAACGTGTTTCGGAACTCACTCTGTTAGGGGCGCGGCCGCATCGCGAGCGTTCTCGGCGTGAGCGTCCCTCGTGGATATATTACGTTCCGCGGACTGGACACGGGAAGATACCTTCCGGTTATTTTATTTTCGGCAAACCACACACGCATCTTTCTCACTATTACCTCAGCTTTAAAAATGCAAAATAGGAAGCCTCCTGTCATGTAATAAAATGGTAGATTATGCTAACGTAGTGTACCTATAATCTTAATTTTAATAATGACAGGAGGCGAGTATTTTCCCTCCCTCCACTCCCGTTTATATGGGTTGTCTTCTGTCAACGTTTCTGTACCTGCGCTCATCCCAAGACCTACGCCTATCCTCTGCCCGGATCCCCACCTCTGACGCTCGCCTTCAAGACTTCTCTAGGGCTGCACCTATTCTGTGGAACTCCCTTCCCTCCTCAATCAGACTTTCACCCAGCCTCCACTCCTTCAAAAAATCTTTGAAAACTCACTTCTTCGTTAAAGCGTATCAATTAAACTGTGAGCAGGCTTCTCATCCCCCACCCCATGACTCCTTTCCTGCAACTGTCAAAAATGACCTACCAAGCACTCAATAAACCCTTCTCTAACAAACTATTTAATTCCCCTACTTTAACCCGTTTGTGTCACTATACCCCACTCCCTCTAGCATGTAAGCTCATTGAGCAGGGCCCTCAACCCCCTCTGTTCCTGTACGTCCAGTGGTCTGATCTCAATTATGTGTCTGTTAGTCCACCCATTGTACAGCGCTACGGAATTTGTTGGCGCTATATAAATAATAAAATAATAATAATAATAATAATAATCAGCTATAACTGTTATAGTTTATCAGGAGGATAGGGATAAGAAGTTTGAGGTAATAGATGAATATTTCTGATATTATAGTTTATTGTTAATAGTTGAGGATAGGTTAATTTTAAATGGTGTTCATTATAGTATATTAAGATAGGTTATTATTTATGATATTATATATGGATAGATACTGTAACTATGATATCATGTGGACATAAGTCTACTTCCATCCTCTTACACTCGTTTCTGTTTTTTGCAGCATGATGGCCGTTATTGGTTCCAGATAAGACACATCGGCTGTGGAAACTCTCGAATCAAGTTTCAATACCGATATGAGTTACCAGTTTGAAGTTGGATTAAAGGAAATTAAGACTACCATGGAACAAGTTTGGACTGTTATATGTTTACAAACTTTGGGTTTATTCCTCGACATTACATGGACTAATCTCTCACCAAAGAAAGAGGAAGTCATGTGACACACAGGGCTTTATATACGTTATGTAGACTGTTATGATTGGTTTAAAGTTTTGATGATTGACTTGTGCTGCTGGAAGCATGAGTAAAGAAAGTCATGCAAAATACTCGCCTCCTGTCATTATTAAAATTAAGATTATAGGTACACTACGTTAGCATAATCTACAATTATCAGTGCTTGGGAGATGATAAAAAAACAACAAAAAATCTCCAATAAAATAATTAAGTCATCCCATCTGATTGTTTATGAAGATAATATTGAGGATATTTCTTTAAATAACTGGTCCAAATTTCAATGGACGATTGGGGACATCCTCCAGGATGACCAAATTTTATCCTTTGCTGATATTCAAGCCAAACTCCTTCTCCCTAACAAAGAACTCTTTTCCTATTTAAGAATTAAAAATTTCTTGAATAAGTTCTTACTAAATATGTCACCAAAAATTGATATCCTTATTCAAACCATCTTTAGATATACTAAGGTTAATAAAATTCTTTCAAAAGCTACTAATTTGTTATCTATCCTTGATCAACAACCCTTAAAGATACTCGATAAATGGAAAAATATCCTGAATATTGACATAACTGAGCAGGAATGGTGTACGTCTCTTAAAGATACTCGTAAATATATTCATTGTCAGAATTTAATTGAATGTCAATATAAGATTATGTATAAATGGTATCTGACTCCATATAAATTAAGTAAGATGTATCCAGGTCAAATTCCTCATTGTTGGCGTTGTGGTTATCCAGAGGGAACACTCGTTCATATATGGTGGCATTGTAGTTCAGTTAAAAGTCTTTGGGAATGGTCCTTTGAAATACTCAAATGTTTATTTAATATTACAATTAAAAAAGGCCCGGATACAGCACTGTTACATTTAAATTGGAAACTTTCTTCCACTTCTTCTAAGTACCTCGTAAACCACTGCTTCTTGGCGGTAAAGATAATATTAGCAAGACAATGGAAGTCACATCTCCCTTTCCAGAGGAGTCAGCTTGTTAAACAAGTTTTATTCCAACTTCGAATGGAAAAAGATTTACCGGTCTCCTCTATACATCTTATAAATAACAAATAAACAAGACCAATACATTAATTGGATTTGAATTTTGGAAAATAAATGAATTATTTATTTTTTATTTCCGTGGATTTCGATAGATAATTCCACTACAGTGATATTTTTTCTTTCTATGTTGTTTAGACTGACCATAGCCCATATTTTATACTTATTTAGACAACAGTTCTACAAGATATAATTTATCTCTTTATTAAGATATCCTTAGCTGTTTAGCTCGGGAATTATCCTATACTTAAGATTAGAACAGTTGTAACAATGTAAATTATATGTTTGTTATTGTCACACTTGTTTTTGTCTCGTATGTAAATTGCACTATTTTGTCATATGTACGATAAAATGAGAAAAAAAATTCAATAAAAAGAAAAAGGAAAAAAAAAAAGAAAATGTATGTCATCAAATTGAATTCACTGAACCTAAATGCACCAAAGAAAACCAAAACACATGCGGTTGAGAAGAGTTGAGTCTCATATAAATCCCTACATATAAAACTCAAATTCTTAACTAGATCCCCATATAATCCAAAAGAAATGGGAAATCTGTCATCACGACAGGATATTTCTTTAATATGTTGAATAACAAATTCCTTAGAAATAGATTTTTTTACATAAGATTTTCAAGAAAATAGAAATACCCAATAAGGATCTATTCAAAGAATATCTAGAGACAACCGAATGGATTTTATTAAGGACAAATTGTATTGCATCCTTTAAACTAGGTCCAGAAGCCTCTTTATTATGATTTACCATAAACCTGTCCCATTCCTCTAAAGCATTTAAATATGATTTTCATGTAATTGGAGATAAAGATTGTAGCGGGACACCTGGTAACCCGACCGGTTACCTCTGCTAGATCCCTTCCTTCAGCCGATCAGGAACTCTTACAGAGTTAGGGTACTTAGCTCTATGCGCTCCCAGGAAGAGACAACACTCAGCCCTGGAAGCTCTTAGTCCTTACAAGGACTTTCCCCACTGCATCCCCTATAAGCGGGAACAGCAGACACGGGGTAAATCTTCCTTCCCTCCAGTAAACAG
The DNA here is from genome assembly GCF_036172605.1 of Pelobates fuscus. NCBI lineage: Eukaryota > Metazoa > Chordata > Amphibia > Anura > Pelobatidae > Pelobates > Pelobates fuscus. The sequence continues at coordinate 170,993,070 of NC_086324.1, read as the reverse complement.
ATGACACACAGTTCTGGAGGTTAAAACACTGACAAAACAGCTTTTATGCAAAGACTCCCACAGGGAGTCTCCATTCAAAGTAACCCAGAACATAAGCCCGCCCCGATGTCACAGTGCCTGGGAAATAATTGAGACAGGAACCGTCAGGAACTCAATTATCTCACAGATATTTCCAAAAAAACATACAATTTCAAAGACCTCAAAAGTACCTTTCCAATTTCTAAAATGGGTTAATTGGATTGCATGGAGTGTCCGAGTTTACAACCCCAATCCCTCTTTGAAGCCTTGACTCCAGCAGAGCTATTCTGTAGGGTGTGGGAAGTCACACTGATGTGTTCTGGAAGTCTTTTGATATGGTAATGATCAAGCCTTCTAGAAACAGGAATCCCATATCCAAAAGAGACATTTGCTTAACCCAATTATCCCCTAGGCACTAGAGTTGCAGATAATAAAACATAAACTATTAAATATATATACCACACATATAGGAACCCTAAAAATAAACCATGGAAACTACACAAAATGCATAACCAATACATGGGGAAACACAGAATGCAATGGAAAGACACACAGATACGCAGTGGACATGGTGGTAGTGACGGTGGTTTGTCACAAAGATAAACCCAATAATTGACTTCTCTGGGCAATGTTAGCTCCCAGATGTGTTCGGGCTAGTTTGTTCCAAATTTGTCCGATTACGGTGCAAGGAACATGAAAGACCTAAAGTTAAAAAAGGACAAGTTAATAACCGGGATAGTTTTACCATGAAGGAAGTTAATCACCCATACCCCACCCATGTTATCACAATTAAACATTTATTATTTTATTAGCTGGCTCTGAGCCACATATTTCCTAAGCTATGACTATTGCAAATAATTCCAAAAGTGTTATCCTTATCCTGGTTCAAGGCCAACCAGTAACTGGCCATTTACCTTGAAAATAGATGCCAAATCCATGTAAACCAGCCGCATCGGTAAAAGTCTCAAGATCCCAATTTGAAACAAAATCTCTCTGCCAGACAGTAGACCCATTGAAATTGCTTAGAAACACATTTCAAACCTGTAAGTCTTCTTTATTTTCCCTTGAGGCAAAGTTTAATAGCCCTAACACGGACTGCAACCTTCTGACTGATGTTTTATTCATTCTCATTTCATTAGTTTAACTTTATCATTAGGTAAACAAAATTCCATATTTTCAGAATCAATAATAATTCCCAAAAATTGTAAGCAAGTACTAGGCCACACAGTTTTTTCTTTTGCTAAAGGTATAACAAAATGTTGAACAATAGACATGAAACGTAATAAATGCAGGAAATCGAAAGATCCTGCTTTTCCAATGAAAAGGAAATCATCTAAATAATGAATAGTTGTCTGCAAACAAGAAACTTTAACCCCTTAAGGACACATGACATGTGTGACATGTCAGGATTCCCTTTTATTTCAGAAGCTTGGTCCTTAAGGGGTTTAGGACACATTCGAAAAAACATTACAAATTCTCAAAGTAAAAACAAGAAGCAGAGCAGCCCATGGACATGCACTTGTCGAAATAAAAGTTGCCATCAAATTGAAATCCCAATGAACCAAAACACTCAGGGTGTATAGGCAACAGTCTAAAAGCAGCTTCAATGTCCACTTTGGACATACGAGCACCCTGACCACACTGCCTTACCCATTTCAATGCATCATCAAAAGAGGTGTATGACAGTGAAATGATAGACAAATCCACCTCGTCATTCAAAGATGCCCCTTTCGGGAATGATGAATGATGGATTAATCTAACAGTACCTTTCTCTTTTTTAGGGACTAACTCCATAGGAGACACTCTAAAAAATGAAAAGGTGGACTGGAAAAGGGGCCCTCCACTCTCCCCATAACAATCTCTTTATTCATTGTTTCTCTTACAAAATCCGAATGTAACTTGACAGAACTGAGATTTTCAACAAATTGAGCAGGAGAAAAACAGACTGGGATCTAGAACCCATATATAAAAAAACATCCTCAATTAGCTGTGCTGTCTCACTTTTAGCAACATCTTAAATAAGGTAACATCTTAAATAAGGGAGCAAATACTCTACTATCACTTGGGTCCTGACCTTTTGTAATCTGCTCCCTAATGGGGTTGCCCATTCTTTTAAAGCATCAAAAGGTAGGGTGATTTCCGGCACAATTTAAACATTCATGCCTAAATTTGCATGAATTGGGTCATTTGCACTGAGCCTCATTAAAAGCCCAATAAATGCCTTTGGGACACAGCTGCACAGCATTTCCAACTTGTGTTTGGTTCCTGTACTGACTCCGAGGCACTCTGCTGGGTAGCATTATGCTCGCCCAAGAGCCCACATCTTTCATTCCCCACTAAAAAAATCCTGTGTACAGATCATTTCTGTCAAAATACTTTATTAAACCATGACAACCCGCCAAAATGTTTGTAAGCTTCCAGTATTGAGTCCACTAGCTTTGCCAGCATGTAGATCACTAGAAACTATACAAAAGGCCTGTAACCAATTATTAAATGACCGGGATTAGAATTAGAATTTGTCTTAGCTGTAACACTACAAAATGCAATGTAGTTTTAGCAACTTTTATTAGTTTGCTGACTGAGTGAGCAATTCCGTGTTATCACCATCTCAGGGCCTCCCTGTGTCCTGTTTACTTTGTGCAGTAATTTCAGCTGATGATGGTTTGACTGTCAAAATGAAAGTGAAAGGAATCTGTGAGCGTACATTTGACCTTTTTTGGGAACAAGCAGTTATAATACTGAGAGACATTTAGGTTAACGTCTGTTTTCAGTAACACCCAGCTCCATCTCGTCACAGACAGCAGAGCTCCTATCCTGGAACAATTCACATATTTCAGGTAAATAAGTCAATTATTCCGCAGATTGCCAGGTTAATAACTGCATCACTTAAACCTGTACCCTTACATGGGCACTCATCTTATATAATTATAGAATGACAGTTTATATTCTATCCTGCTTGAAATAAATCCAGGTTTTATTTTCTATATTAATGGAACACTCCAAACACCAATAGGTGTACCTTCTTAGTGTGAGAGCGATTATTGAAAAGAATGATGAATAAAATTTAACTTTTTTTATATTATAAGATAAAAGGTGAGATAAAATACAATACGCTGAGTACGGTCCTCCCTTTATTGTGGAGTGCTTCTGATTTAGCAAGTGACACTAGAATGGAAAGAATGTAACACATATTTATCAATATGTTATTATGTTATTATTGCTATATGCATCTAGTGTCAGTATAGATCAGCTATTAGAAGTGAAGAGGAAGGGGAGAAAGAGAAACCTGTTTCTCCTAATATATAAGAATCCAATGTGCCTTCGAGGGCATCCCTTATAAAAAATCCTACTCTGTCTCTAAGCCACCCGCTAATAGAAATGGTTGAAAAATATTAAAGAAAGCAAAGTGGTATTAAGGTACACAGGATTCATCAGAGGATTGAACAACCATAATAATCAAAGGTTGCTTGCATCAGATGAGCCACTCATATTTTTTTTTTTTTGCAGCTCAAAACCAGGATACACCACTGGTGGGTAGGGGTTCTGAAAGGTGGGTAGAGGTTCTGTTAGGTGGGTAGGGGGGTTGTGAGGTGGGAAGGGGGGTTGTGAGGTGGGTAGGGGGACTGTGAGGTGGGTAGGGGGACTGTGAGGTGGGTAGGGGGTTCTGTATGGTGGGTAGGGGGTTCTGAATGGTGGGTAGGGGGGCTGTGAGGTGTGTAGGGGGTTTTGTATGGTGGGTAGGGGGCCGTGAGTAGGTAGTGGGGCTATATGGTGGGTAGGGGGCTGTGAGTGGGTAGGGGGGCTGTATGGTGGGTAGGGGGACTGTGAGTGGGTAGGGAGGCTGTGAGTGGTAGGGGGGCTGTATGGTGGGTAGAGGACTGTGAGTGGGTAGAGGGGCTGTGAATGGGTAGGGGGACTGTATGGTGGATAGGGGGGCTGTTAGGTGGTTAGGGTGGGCTGTGAGGTGGGTAGGGGGGTCTGTATGGTGGGTAGGGGGGCTGTGAAGTGGGCAGGGGGCTGTATGGTGGGTAGGGGGGCTGTATGGTGGGTAGGGGGCTGTGAAAGTGTAAATACCTTTTAGTTTTCTGTAGTTTTCTTTCCATTGAGGTCAGCAACGTGTGTGGGGGCGGAGCTTGTGTGCGGGAGGCAGGGCTTCCGTTCAGGGGCTGAGCTTCCGCGTGGGGGCAGGGCATGCACCCAAAATTGATTTACACTCTGGAGGGAGACTGACAGGTCTCCCTCCTGCCGCTGGCAACCGAACTAGCCCCCAGCTCCTCCCTCCTTACTCCCAGGGCCAGATTAAGAGCCCGGTGGGCCTGGTGCTGACAATTATGAGGGGCCTAAGTACAGAATCTTATCGACCAAAAACACTAAAACAGTCATACCTCTCAAGCTTTATGTATCTGGTGGAGATGTTGCTGGAGGGAAACACATAGGGTGAAGCGATAAGAAAACTCAGATTCTCTTAAAATATGCTAATCTCTCTCTAATTCATGCTTTCATCTTTCAAGTAAATCCATATCCCCTAAAAGCAGTGTCCAGTGAAGCAGGAAGTCAATGGGCGGTGTAAAAGGGTGGGCCACTGACGCAGATCATGTAACTAGAACTCCCAAAAGGGACTACCTTGCCTAAAAAGGGGGCATGCCTGCCCAAAGAATTGGAAGGCTAGCCTGGCTTGAATGCATGTCAGGCTGCCTGCCAATCATGCATGCTGGCCAAAAGCTTCCTGAGCTTGGCATAAATGCTCCTAATGATGCGCTTGCTCCATGCTTTCTAAGAACTGTCCCCTAGCACTCATATGTCCACTTGTCTCCTTACCTTCTTACTAGCAGGCAGAAGCTCCTTGTATACAGTCTGAGACAGAGAAAAGGTGGATGTAGTGAGCATGGAAGAAAGGGAACATGCCTTAGTGTTAGAGAGACCAAAGTCAGCATTACCTTAAAGGGACACTATAATCACCTGAACAATTTTAGCTTAATGAAGCAGTTTTGGTGTATAGAACATGCGCCTGCAGCCTCACTGCTCAATCCTCTGCCATTTAGGAGTTAAATCCATTTGTTTATGAACCCTAGTCACACCTCCCTGCATATGACTTGCACAGCCTTCCATAAACACTTCCTGTAAAGAGAGCCCTATTTAGGCTTTCTTTTTTGCAAGTTCTGTTTAATTAAGAATTTCTTATCCCCTGCTATGTTAATAGCTTGCTAGACCCTGCAAGAGCCTCCTGTATGTGATTAAAAGTCAATTTAGAGATTAAGATACAATTATTTAAGGTAAATTAAATCTGTTTGAAAGTGAAACCAGTTTTTTTCATGCAGGCTCTGTCAATCATAGCCAGGGGAGGTGTGGCTAGGGCTGCATAAACAGAAACAAAGTGATTTAACTCCTAAATGACAGTGAATTGTGCAGTGAAATTGCAGGGGAATGATCTATACATTAAAACTGCTTCATTTAGCCAAAGTAACTTAGGTGATTATAGTCGTTATTTAACTAATTTCATTTTAGCTAGTCCACACAAGTTTTGTTTCCATATATCCCTCTTAAGTTTCCATACTTAAGCAAGAGTATGTGAAGAGTAGTTAGGGTTGCCACCTTTCTTGGGAAGAAATACAGGCCTTACTAATTTGCATAACTAATTATGTATGTGGGACATCACATGATGTAAATCACAAGGAGTGATAGAGAAAAGTCTGTGAAATCACCAAAAAACGACTTACAGTTTGATACTGATGTACAGATGGATTGCCCATTGTCCCCTAGTGTCTGTGTCCCCATGTCTCGCACTGTCCCCATGTTACCAGGGGACACTGTGAGACATGGGGACACTGAGACACTTGGGGACACTGGAAAACATGGGGACATAGACACTGGGAGACATGTGGACAGAGGGAGACATGGGGACACTGATACACTAGGGACACTGAGAGACTTGGGCACACAGACAATAGGGACACTGGGAGACATGGGAACACCGAGACACTAGGGACACTGAGACACACTGGCTGTGTTCCTAGTGTCTCAGTGTCCCCATGTCTCAGTGTCCCCATGTGTGTCTGTGTCTCCAAGTCTTCCAGCGTCCCCTAGTGTCTCAGTGTTCCCAAGTCTCAGTGTCCCCAAGTGTGTCTACGTCCCAGTGTCTCCAAGTGTCCCCAAGTGTCTCAGCGTCCCCAGAGGTCTCCCTGAGTCCCCATGTCTCATAGTGTCCCCTAGTGTCTCAGTGTCCCCATGTCTCCCTACAGCCTTTACCCTATCCTTTACTTCTTTGAGCTGTAGGCTGTCTCTGCAGGCTGGGAGCTGCTGTCTGGACTCTCTGTGCTGTTTAGGTGCTCCCCTGCAGATCAGTGTGAGTAGAGAGATGAAGGTATATGCTGTAACTTTCTATCCCTGCCTCTCTCTCTTTTTTTTTTTTTATTCTTTATTTTTGTTGTGCATGGTTTAACAATAGGCTTACTCAGCCACGATAGCAGTCGTAAGCAGTAACAGGCATAACAGTCAAAACATGGCATATGAAAATACAGCACAATTTTTAGATTATGTTGAGAGGTCATACGTTTAACATTTAAAAGCAATGCACAGTTTTATATATTTTAGTTTAGTTCTTACAGTGTAGTTACATAGCTGCCTTGCACAGGCTAGTGATATTAGTTATTAACAGGAGAGACTGTAAGCAAGGTTACTCAGGCTAGTAATTTTTAAACAAGCGTAGTCTAAACGTTTAGGTTCTATTGAGTGTTTCAGTATACGTGTGTAACGAGAGTGAGTTACAGGGTTGTAGCATGTATTATACAGGTTAGGTACAAGCTGTGTAATAGCGACCTGTTCGGCTGTCCTATGATGTAGGCAAGTCTACAACACAGTTAGTATAGTCTAGTGTAGTATAATGGTGTTTATAACTTTGATGGTGTGTGTTGTGGAAAAAACATTTGGAATGAGCCGTGGCAGTGTCACTAGTGTTACAAGCTAGGTTGTTTGCTTAAGTAGATTAGCAAGTTTAAGTGAGTATGCATTGTACAACTTAAGGCATATGGAGAGTCCCCATGAAGTATACCCCGGCTCAGGCTATGCGTGTGGTAGAGCCAGTCAGTCCCTGTGTGGTCAGCTGATGCCTGCGCTGGAGGTTTCAGATGTTTATGCCCAGGATACCTCTTTGGTCTGGGTCAGCTGCAAAGTGGTTTCTGACGGCGAGAGCAGAGGCGGCAAACGGACAGGTAAGGAGCTGAGAGGGTGAGTCTTCGACATCGTTGTGGTTGTCTCTGTTATTCTGAGGTGGTGACTAGTAAGGGACCAAAGCTGGATGCCGCCGGGTCGCGTGGCTACCATTACAGACTGCATGCCTTCGTTTGGTGCCTGAGGGAGTGGGTAAGGTCTCTACGTCCACTGTGGGGTTACTGCCACTGACCTGTCCTGCCATTCGCTCAGCTGTCGGCTTTCCTGGTGTGTGAGACCACGTTGGTTGTGGGATTCTTTGCGTTGCAGGCCGCCGTCATCTTGAGTAGGCGAGTTGTTGCTTCCACCCCTCTGTGGCCATCCCACAGGGCCCGCACGTGTATGCCCATGCTTGCGGACGTGCCGTGGTGGACCGCGATAACCCCCGACGGTCTGGGGGGGGGGGGGGAGGTTCTGCTTCTGCAGGACTTTGGGACTGGAGGACCGGCCGCGTCCCCAGCCCCGCATCAACTGCTAGGCCGCAGGTCGGACCTGCCTCGGCTGGTGCCGGCGGAGTGCTAATATTGCCCCAGTCCTGTTTCCACCAGGGGCTCCGTGGGGTGAGTGGGTTTGGAGCCTGTTTAGCCCGGCTAGTTTGCGGCAAGGAAGGCTTAAATTCAGCCCTTTGGCGGGAGCCCTGGGTGTTTGCGACCACTCCGCATGGCGGTCAAGCTCCACCCCCCATCCCTGCCTCTCTCCACACACAGCTACCCCTACCGGCCGGTGCTGGTAATGCAGAGTAATCTCTGTTTAAACTGAGAAAAATTCCGGTATTTGTATTGCCCGTATTACTGCAACATCGGCATTGGCCATACAGCTTTAAATAAATACCAGCCAGGTGGCAACCCTAAGAGTAGTGTTTAAAAAGAAATAAAAAAAATTGAAAGTAAAAAAAAAAAAAAAATCTTTTTTTTTTTTTAAATCAATGGGCCTATTCCATGGGCCTGGGCCTGGAGCTGCAGCTCCATTAGCCCCTATGTTAATCCGGCCCTGCTTACTCCCCTTGGGCTGAAAGGCTGGCACAGTACGAGGGGAATTATTGAATATCTGATTATTATGGCTGTCTGCCCAGCCTCAGCTTGCTGCGGCCCACCGGGAAATTTCCCGGTATCCCGGTGGGCCAGTCCGGCACTGCAAGTGGATGCACATTCCAGCATAACATCTTCATTTATGTGTTTGTTTCATTTAATATTTTTCCATGCATTCCTAATATAAATGTGTTTTTCTGGAAGCAATGACATGTCATCTTATTCTGTTTTTGTTCTGGAAATTTATGTCACTAAGATTTCCTCTTATGTTCATTCTTTAATATTTAGAAACCATGGATTTTGCTGTCACGGATGCATCCCATATTCTTAACAGATTGAGGAGGCAGTTAATAGAGGTGTTTGTGGAAGATGTAGATGGTTTGTTGGATGAGCTCACCTCCCTGTATCTGATATCTCCAGAAGAATACCTTAATCTGAATGCAGCTGAAAGCCCGGTAAAGAAAACGGAGAACGTATTGAACCTCATACTTGTGAAAGGAGAACCGGCCTGCGAGAAATTCCTCAAACATCTGGAGAACATGATACTTAGGTTTCCAAAGTTACAGAATCTTTCAGGACACTTCCCAGAAAGTGAGTAATCTGCATAATTATAGCGAAAGCGGGTATTAATTGAATTAAACTAAGAATAACAGATTGTCCGGACCACAATGAAAAGTAAGGAGTATCAAAATTAAAATTGAACTTTTAATATTCAATTGAATATTAAAAGTTAAGTTTTGATACTCTTTACTTTTCCTGGTGGTCAGGGCAACCTGTTATTCTTAATCTGCATAATTATAAAGACTTTGGTTTAAGGATCCATCACCACCCTAAACCAAAATTCGGCGGAGCCAATAGAAATTTAGACGTGATGCCACATGTTACTTGATCTAGAGTCCTGGGGTACAACTAATGTTAAGGTTATGGTTCAAAATAGGGTTAAGGTTGTATCATTGGGTTTACCATTGGGGTCAGAATTTAGGTTCAAGTTAAAACAATAAGGGTAGGGCTAAAATCAGTGTTAGATATATTATTAGTTTTAGGCTTGGAAGTATGATTAGAATGCTCAAGTGATACTTTAGCCAATATGTCTTTTTTTATGTTAAATATATTTTTTATTGTCACCGCAATTCTATTAAAGGATTCCTAACACTACATTGTTCTTCTAACTATCTAGGTGCCCGCAGCTCCTTGCAGGGGTTTAAAAGGTGGAGATCAATGTTGATGAATTCAGCCAATCCAATGCTTACCCATAGGTTGTAATAAATCCACCACCGTCAGCGCGGTGCTCACCTCTTTCTCTGTGACTTGTCGCCCGTGTTGATCTCTCATGCCGCCTGCCTCCTCTCAGTATAAAGGATAAAGGATGTCCTTACGTAAAATAAAAGCACCCCCTGTAATTTTTGCTACTGTAGGGACCTTGTCATTCATTTTCATACTTTGCAGGAGTGACATGGCCCAATCAGTGTGCACATAAGCATATTTAAAGGTACAGCACCTCTATTTTACTTCTCTGTTGTGGTTCTTGTTTCTGGTACCTGATTTGTGCTTTTATACTCCCCTTCTATCAGTGACATCAAAGTAGGACATTTTACTTCCTTGTTTGATGTCCGCAATTGCTACAAGTTGTGCTCTATTGGCATTTCTTTCCTCCCCTCTCTGTGTGGATAGCCTGAACCACAGCTACAATCGACAGATCACTGCATACAATGTGTTTCAGCAAACTGTAAACTGAGCTGCGAATAAACTGATAGCAGCCGTCTGTTCCCTTATATTTAGGCATTGCCATTAAACTGATGATTGAACAGACTAATCTCTACACAAGTCATATCTATTACATTAAACTTAGTGATTAGGATGACATAAATCCAACACAATCACTGCGCATGTCTAAATGTTCCAGCACAGCGATTAATTGTGGGGTGGGGGACAGGACTGAAACAAGTTCATCATAATTCTTACAGTAGGCAGTCAGATAGAATGCCATTCCTCATTATTGTGCAAGGTGTTCCTTTGCACCATGATCTGTCAGGACGCCTGAGCTGTGCCAATGGTGAAGTGTGGGCACGAGGAATGAAACTATGGTAGGCACATATGGTAATAAAGAAAGGGAAAGAATGAATCCTCCTGTGTATAGGATACCTGGCTGGGACTGATGGATATACAGAATTATCATGGTTTATGATATCCATCTGACACAGCCATTCCTCCTCTGGAAAAGAAACTCTAAGCTTAGAGATATAAATGGTATGAGGACAGAGAAGGTCTTCTGACTCCACCACTTGATGCTGTTATCTAATGACAGCCTGACAAGACAATATCCAGATTAATTGTTTAGGTTATCATCTGATGTCAGAGATGCTATCAGAACAAACTGAGCATGTATATAAGGTTTAATACACAAAAAATGTTTGTTTTTTCAAATATGCCCCAAAATCTTGACATGCTTAGCTTCTTCAGAATATTTACCCCAGCAGAGTCATCAGTACGGGAAGAAGGGCACATGGCAGAGCTCACCACCAAAGAGAAAAGTACAACAATAATAAAAAAAAAAAGTTAAACAGCCTTCATAAAAACATTAGTACGAATCAATGTCAATAATTTGAGGAGGGAGGGTGAAGCTACCAGACCCTCTGCAGAAATGTAGAGACTGAAAGGAGTCCTGGCAGATATCTCTGTGGGGTGTAAATGAGTGCCGGAACAATGATGACAATTAGTGGGACTTTATGGACTAATTCACTTTGCATTGCTCTACAATGAAATATACAAAGCTAGGCTATCTAAACACTCTGACCAATTCTCCATGTTTGTCATTATAAAAAATCATCAAATATCCTAAAGTTAATTCCAACATCTGGTAGATGTTTATTATGGCTAAAAATACAGACACAGCTTTCCATTGTTAACCCTTACATTTAACTTATGCATGTTACTGACATACTCCTCCACTGATACCGACAACTATTTAGAATCCACTGTTTCATATTTAAACATAGATCAAGCAGTAGGCACACTTTTCAATACATTACATTACAACAATAACTCTAAACACTATAAAAGGTTCTATCAGTGCATTCTCATTTCACTTCACCAAAACAACTTTGCCTTCATGAAGCAGTGTTGGTGTATAGATTATGTATCTTTGCCATTTAGGAGTTTAATAACTTTGTTTATGCGGCCTTAGGCAATCCTCCCAACATGTGACTTACACAGCCTTCCTAAATACTTCCTGAAAAGAGTCATCTAATGTTTACACTTCCATTATCGCAAATCCTGTTTAATTTAAAATTACTTATCTCCTCGTCTGTTAAAACCTTGCTAGACCCTGCAGGAGCCTCCTGTATGTAATTAAAGTTCAATTTACGGAGCAGGAGATAAAAAGTTAACATCTGATTAAAAGTGAAACAATTTTGTTTTCATGCAGGCTGTGTCAGTCACAGCCAGGGTAGGTATGATTATGGCTGCATAAACAGAAACAATTGATTTGAAGGGACACATTAGTCACCTTTATTCACAACTCTAGCTTAATTAGGCTGTTTTGATGTATAGATCATGCCCCTGCAGGTTCACTCCTTAATTCTCTGCCATTTAAGAGTTAAATCACTTTGTTTATACAGCTTTAGGCACACCTCCCAGCATGCGACTTGCACAGCCTTCCTAAACACTTCCTGTAAATAGTCATCTAATGTTTACACTTCCTTCAAATGCTGCCTAATTTAGAATTTAGATTATCCTGCTCTATTAATAGCTTGCTATACCATGCAGGAGCCCCCTGTGTGTGATTAAACTATTTTAATCAATTAACAGACCATGAGATAAAAACATTTAAAGGCAAGTTACATCTAAATGAAAATTAAACATTTTTTTCATGCTTTCTGTTTTAGTCACAGCCATAAGGGGGGTGACTAGGGCTGCATAAGCTGAATTATTATTATTATTTATATAGTGCCATCAGATTCCGTAGCGCCGTACAATGGGTGGACTAACAGACATGTAATTGTAACCAGGCAACTGGACGTACAGGAACAGAGAGGTGGAGAGCCCTGCTCAATGAGCTTACATTCTAGAGGGATTGGGGTATAGTGACACAAAAGGGTAAAAGTAGGGAAACAAAGTAAGTTGTTAGAAAAGTATTCACTGAGGGCTTAGTAGGTAATTTTTGACAGTTGCAGTGGAGGGAGTGGGGGATAAAAACCTGCTAACAGTTTAATTGATATGCTTTCTTGAAGAAGTGAGTCTTCAGTGATTTTTTGAATGAGTGGAGACTGAGTGAAAGTCTAACAGAGAAGGGAAGGGAGTTCCACAGAAGACGTGCAGCCCTGGAGAAATCTTGGAGGTGAGCATTAGAGGTGGGTGTACGGACAGAGGATATATGTAGGTCATTGGCGGAGTGTAGGGGCCTCGACGGGACATACTTGTGTATTAGGGAGGATAGGTAGGTTGGAGCAGCATTATGTACGGACTTGTAAGCATGCACCAGAATTTTAAATTGAGCCCTATATCTAACTGGAAGCCAATGCAGGGACTAACAGAGCGGGGAGGCATGGGAGGTGCGAGCGGACAGGAAAATGAACCTTGCCGTTGCATTCATTATAGAATGCAGAGGTGCAAGCTGGGAACACGCAAGACCACTGAAAAGGGTATTGCAGTAGTTAAGGCGAAAGAGAACAACGGCATGGGCCAGCACCTTAGCTGCATCCGGGGTTAAATAGGGGTGGATGCGCGCTATGTTTTTGAGATGGAAGTGACAGGATTTCGCGATTGATTGGACATGAGGGGTAAAGGAGAGGTTGGAGTTTAAAAGAACATCCAGGCAGCGAGCCGGCGAGGTAGAGGTGATGGTAGCGCCGTTGACTTAGAGGGAGACAGACATGGGAGTAGTAACACTTGAGGGAGGAAAGACCAGAAGTTCTGTTTTGGACAGGTTGAGTTTAAGGAAGTGAGCAGCCATCCAGATGGAAATCGCAGGATGATCTATACTCCAAAACTGCTTCATTAAGCTAAAGTTGTTTTAGTGGCTATAGTGTCCTTTTAATATCTCAATACACCTGAAACATTTCAAAAGATATTTACTGAAAACTACAGACATCATGTTCATAGACAGGCTTTAGTACTTACATGTACTTGACTATAGATTACATTATTTTTTAAATATAAGACATATTGAGAGTTTGCATCCTTTATTTGTCTTTTTCTCTTTATACTTAGATGTCTTTGTTAATCAGATAGAAAGAGGTGACGATTTTTACCATCTGACATGGAACCAGGTGTTATTTAACAACTCCTATTAATCTCTAGGGGTAGGCATTTAAACTATCATCAGCAGCGCATTACTAGTTGTTAAATGTTATATTTGTAGCAGGGAAACAGCCCATAATCGCTAATGATAGTGACAGGCATTTTAACGATAACCGACTTGTTAATGATTACAATAAGCCCATTGTTGGGAGGGAAGATGTTAAGCAAGGGTCCAGTAGGATATTTGAAGAACCAACATTTGCAAGATAATATATTTCGGTAATGTGGTAGGTGCTCTGAAAGTGGTGAAGTGAGGTGTTCTCTTATAATCCTCTATTTGTTCTGTAAAAATTATTACAAATGCTTCTCATTTCTTCACAGACAAAAGAACAGATTTGGAAGAACTCCTAGTGAAGTTGGAAATGGAACGCTTTGCACATTCTAAGCTCACACTGAAGAGGATTCTTAATATTGGGAAAGAAAATATAACAAACACTGACCCTCAGAATATACAGGATATTCCCTGGCATTTCTTAAAGAAACTCCTGGCTCTCAACAGAAGTGCCCGAAACATTCAGTGCAAGAAAAATACTTATAGCCAAGCTTCAGATATAGATATAAATACATCTAATGACCTGTTTAAAGTGCCTGGCTTCAGTATTGAAGAAGATAGGTCACATTGTCTCCACCCTCTGGATGTTCTGTGTGTTCTCCTGCATTGTTCTGATAACTTTCTACAGCAGGAAATTGTAGCAAAGATGTCCATGTGTCAGTTTGCTGTCCCTTTGCTGCTCCCTATTGGTGATAGAACAAACTGCACCTTCATGCTATGGGCAATGAGAGATATAGTGAAAAGATGGAGACCTCATTCATTAGCAGATAGAAAAGGGTTTAAAGAAGATAATGTGGTGAACATATCAATGCCGACCTTCTCTTTTGTCAGACTGGGGAAAACCAAGTTATCCAAATCTAAAATCCTGAATCAGGTTCTCAGCCCAGCTCAGCAATATCATGACTTTTTCATACATGACAACATGGAAGGAGGGAATATAGAGAGGAAATTATCTAATGGGCTAGTGGAAATGTCCTGGTATTTTCCATCTGGGAGTGAAAGTTCTGACATTTTCCCAGAGCCGATTGCAGTGACCAATCTACGTGGAGACCTGGAGTCTAACTTGACACAGTTCATTTTCTTAACCCGAGTCTCATCAGCTGTGTTTATATTTATTAAGCACATTGGGGAGAGAGAATTTAGACTGTTGTCAAACTGTGATAACAAAGACACAAAGTATTATATCATCATCACTCCGAGTCCTGGGACAAATGTCAACAAAGAGACACTTCAGAATTTGCAAAACATAATGTCCAAGCTACAGCTTGTAATGGATAATATTATAATAAAGACCAACACAGATAATGATACAGCTCTTATGAAAAAAATCCAATTGTCTATCAATTGTTTCTTAAATGATAACCCCAAAATAACAGATATTAGAAATATGGAAAAACAGATAATTGGACTTGATATCTGTGTAGATGAAACTTCCAATGGATGCTGTAAAGCCAAAGAGATTGCTGAGAAAATAACTAAGGAGATAAGAGATGTGTCACAGTATAAAAAAGAATCATTGATTCTGCAGGGAGATCTGTGGAAGCAAATATCTATAAAAGAAAAAGAAATGTGTAGAATGAAAAACCAGGGACATAAAGATGCACAAAAATATCTGGGTGAACTGAGATCTGAACGCACCTCATTACACAAGACACAATATGGTCATTCTCTTCCTAGTGGCTTAATGCAATTTACTGATGCCATTGTTAATTTATCTCCCATAGAGAAACATTTTTTTCTAAAGTGGATGAAATTGGATCTTGATTTAATTGCTAGGGTTAATCTGTCTGATTTACAGGCCAACTACAAGGAGAAGTGCAACAGCCCACTCGATAATCAAGATGAACTGAAACAGCTAGATCAGAAAATATCTGACAGCTCACTGGGAATTGAACATTTCCTGCGTGAGATGGGGCAGTTTTATGAAGCTGAGTTTTCTATGGTAAATGAAGAAATAATCAGTAAAGACATAAGGCAGTTTACCAGACTCCCAGGAATAGCAGCTGATCTCCTGCTGGATGGGTTCCCATTGGAGCTGATTGATGGAGATGCCTCCAATATCCCTCTGCAGTGGATAACTGATGTCCTGACTGAGCTGGACACCAAGACAGGAGGACAATGCAGAATGAGAGTGATCACTGTGCTGGGAGTTCAGAGTACGGGGAAATCCACCCTTCTAAACACCATGTTTGGTTTGCAGTTCCCGGTGGCCAGTGGACGATGCACACGAGGGGCTTTCATGACATTTATTAAAGTAGAAGATGACTTTCAGGAAGAGCTGGGCTGTGACTTTATTCTGGTTATAGATACGGAAGGTCTGAAAGCTCCTGAATTAGCTTCTCTGGAGGACAGTTATGAACATGACAATGAGCTGGCAACGTTAGTGGTCGGGCTGAGTGATATCACCATTATTAATATGTCCATGGAAAACATAGCAGAAATGAAGGATATCTTGCAAATTGTGGTCCATGCGTTTCTTAGAATGAAAGAAATAGGAAAGAAACCCAAATGCCAATTTGTCCATCAGAATGTGAGTGATGTGTCCGCTCATGAGAAGAACATGAGAGATAGAAAGAAGCTATTAGAACAGTTAGATGAGATGACTAATATTGCAACAAAAATGGAAAAAAAGCATAGCATTTCAAAGTTTTGTGATGTGATGGACTATGACACAGAGAAAGACAGCTGGTACATTCCTGGTTTGTGGCATGGAGTCCCACCCATGGCACCTGTAAACTATGGTTATAGTGAGAAGGTTTCTGAACTGAAAATGTTTTTAGCTGATAACCTGAAAACACAGAACTCTTCAAACAAACCTCTTAACATTAAAGAATTTATTGAATGGATAAAAAGTTTGTGGAATGCAGTAAAATATGAAAAGTTTATCTTTAGTTTCAGAAATAGTGTGTTTGCAGAAGCATATAATAAGTTGTCTATGCAATTTTCTCAGTGGGAATGGGACTTTACCAAAGCCGTGCACAGCTGGGTGATTAACACCGAGACACTGATTAGGAATCAGACAGCAGATACATTAAATACTGAGAGAGACACCCATTATGAGGATGAGCTACAGAAGTTGTTGTGTCAAGAGGAAAGTAAGATGTCGGAGTTGTTAGGAAAGTATTTTGAGAATAAATCTGAAAATGTGCATCTAATTGAAAAATACAAAGAAGAGTTTTTCATGAAAGTAAAATTTTTGAAAAATGAACTTGAAAGAAATGCTCTTTATAAGTGTCGTGAGGCTTACCATATCCAGAAATTAAACCATAAGATTCGGTGTATCCAGGTTGAATATCAGAGGAAGATTGAATGCAGAGTTACTGATCTCCTTCGGTCCTGCAGAGAGTTAAACCATCAGCTTAGTGACAAATACTTAGAAGATGAATTTAATACCATGTGGGAGAATACAAGCTCAGCTTTACAGATTGAACCATTACAAAGACGAAATATAAGTCAAACCATTCTACTTCAACTGCAAAATGAAATGAGCCTCAAAGGATCAGACATCAATAAAAAATTACTTAATGTGATTAGCTTAGAGGAATATGGGAAAAAAGAATTTCAGATGCGTGAAAGTTATGTTGATCCATCTTGGCTTTCTGTGAAACAAAACAAGCTATATATTATAGACCACTACGACAAAATATCACAGCTTGGGAAGTCTCTAATTGAGATAAGTGATGGATATGTTACAGAAAAGGTTAACACAAGGTTAGACTATGATGACACTTACTTCCAGGAATTATTACAATCAATCGATTTCAGATTGCAGAATCAGGATGTAAGAGGGATTCACTTCTCCTCTATATTTGAATTAGACATCAAGCTTCTAATCTTTGGACGAGCTACTCAAGCCTTTCAGAAGATGCATGAGGAATTTATCCAAGAGAATGATCCAAAGATCTGCCTAGAAAAGCTGAAATCTAAATATTTTTCAACTTTTCTCACTATTTACCATGAAAAGGACCAGAGCCAGCATAGAGCAAAACTGTTTTGTGAGCTTTGCCTGAAGCCAGCTTTAACCAAGTATATTTTCAATCAACTCGGAAAAGAAATAGTTGATGATATTTTAAAAAGTTCTGACAATAAGATATTTAACAGTAGATCCTTTTTTCAGGCTGCCGTACTAAAGGATCTGTTAGAAAAAGAAGATTTTCACAATATTTTGAAATATATTAAAGAATATCCACTTTTTGTGAAGGACTGGATTTTAAAATTCATTTTAGGCAAATACAAGAAACCCTCCCAGTTAGAAACTTTACAAACAAACATTCTGTCTACTATTGTTAAACAAAATATACACATTCTATCAAATGAAGAATATCTAACATGTCCTAATATTGCAAACTTTTTGGAAAACATTTGTGAGAAGTTAAACCATGAATTAATAATTCCACAGTATCAAATTAATATGGTCACATTTAGTAATAATGTAAATGTTGACCAGTTTTCTAAAGATGTTAAAATGTTTATCTCAGAAACAGAAAACCAAATACTATCAAAAGTAAAACGTTTGAGCATTGAAACCATTCTTACCAAGGTCACATCGAATCCAGTGGATGAATTGCTGAAGAAGGTGATGGGATGTGGGAAGCAGTGTCCGTTCTGTAAAGTCCCCTGTGAGGCCGGAGGAACTGGTCATACAGAGCACTTTGCATCCATTCACAGACCTCAAGGCTTACGTAAACTTAGATGGGACCCAGACGATTCACTGGCTGTAAATATTTGTTCTACTTCGGTGGTGTCTAGTGATTGTTTTTGGAATTGCAAAACAGGAGGGAAACATCACAGTTATAAGGAATATCGTACTTTTTATCCAGATTGGGCCATCCAACCTGATCCCAGTATCCAATCTTCTGATTATTGGAAATACATCTTTGTGAAATTTAACAAGCATTTTGCAATAGAATATGGACTAAAGCCAGCTAAGCTACCAGAGGAATGGAAACAAATAAGCAAAGAACAAGCTCTGAGAAGCCTGAAAGAAGTGTTTAATATGAATTAATGACAAAACATGTCAGTTTGATTATACCTAATATGATATCAGTTCATTCCCTAATGATTCCTTCACTGATCTGATATTTAATTTAAATAATTAACAGACTGCATAGAAATTGTCAGTCAGAAATGATTTGACTACTTAAAAGAGAATTGCAAGAGGAGACTCCTGGCACCATAATCACTACGTTGGTGGTGAACAGCCCACACAAGGTGACAGTGCTGTCACTCATTGTAGCAGATCTATGACTGATAAAGTAGTTTCATTATACTTTGCCTAGTCCAGGATTCAGCAACCTTCAGGATGTAGGGTGTCTTTGCATGGCCCCTGGGGCTCCTGTACCCAAATTGATCAGATGTCGAAATCTCCCCAGCCAGCCCAGATCTCTTCAATGCCCAGTGTGCAAGAGAGCCTCTGGTCTTCGACTTTAGGGGGTGCAGACACCACAAGGAACTCTCTCCTGCGATATGGCATGTATAGTGTTAACATGGCAATGCGCTGTCCAAAGAGTAAAGAGCCAGACAGTGTTAGAGGTAGAAGGGCTCTGCGTCCATTGAAGGTCCAGACTACAAGTCCACTATTGGTGCACCACGGATTAATGAAGATGTATTCCCCCTCCCTGGACAAGGGTATGCAAGAGAATGGAAGGTAAACATTAGTTTAACATGAATTTATTGCAGTAAAGAGATCCCCAAACACCCTCCACTCACAACAGTACAGATAGTCCACACATGCACAACCCCACACACAGAACCCCTTGCACAACACCACAGTCGCAGGAACATGGACAGCAGTGTTTGGTCGTCGAGTGCGTGGAACTATAATCGGACACTCGACGTCCTGAACACCGCTAGGACTTCCAGGACGGTGTATGTTTGTTTATATTCACTTACCAGGAGTGGGGTTCTTGGAGAATAAACTCCCAAACGAGAGACACACGACCACCCAGTTGATAAACCATTCCATTCATCTGTTAGTTCATTAGATTACTCCCGAAAGAGACCGGTCAACAGCATGCTTTGCTACGGAACTATTTGGGGGCTTCGCCTCGTGGCTGACCGGTACAAACTTTGCTCGAATGGTGTTTTAAAACCACCGAACAGATCTGAGTGAAACTTTCACCAAGTGGGCGCTTAGATCCCAGCTGTTTGGCAAAGCATCTTTCAGGAATATTATATTAATATTCAGGAATGTATAGAAATATGTTTTATTGTCAAATAAATATTATGTATTCTCTGTACCTGGGAGTTAATGTAATTAACAAGCAACTATTGCTCAATCTCCTCCCAGGTACAAAACCCCAGCCTATACAAACAAACAAAATGCCACATACACACAGTCCTTACTACACACAAATACTACAAACAACTCACATATACACACACATTACAAGAATCCCACAAACATACGTCACACATCAGACAGCCCATATACAAAAAAAAAATACCTTGAACAGTCCACATCCACACACATAATATCACAGGAGGCCTCATACATAATACCACAACAAGGTACACACATAGATAATACAACAGGCAGTCCACATAAACACAGTACCTTAAACAACTCACACAAACAGCTGCCACCACACACATGCACACAATACATGCATGCACATACAGCCAACTTCAACACACAAAACACAGCAATCAATCCTCTCTACATATAATACAGCAAACAATGCATATACAATACTACACAGAGCCTGTGTATTCATTCACATAACACCACACAGACATGACACACACATGCATAGCACACATAATACATATAGACCATACAATTAAACAACCTCACAAAGTAAGTTTTCTTGATAGCTCAGGTTGAGGTTTCAGGAGATACATAAGAATGACCCAAAGGTATTTTTCAAAAAGTTGTGATCTCAGTACATTTCAATTTTTCACAGTATTCACTGAGAGAAAGACCAAAGTATGTAATAAGAAGAACAATTTTGTGGTCTGTACATTAAGCCAGCGTTTGACATCATATATTTTCAAACATCTTGGGGAAGAAATAGTGGACACTTTAAAAGGATCTGACATTAGCAAATGTAAGAATTGGTCATTTTTCCAGGATACCAAGCTGAAGGATTTTAGCTAAAAAATAATCCCACAATTGTGTTAATTAGATTAGATCAAATGGGAGGTTGAGAAATTCCTATCACATGCCTATCAACACAGAGACGTTCTTGCACTGCTTGGTCTGGAACCTTTTTTTTTTTTTTTTTTTTAAGTCAGGCTGAGTGAGACAGATATATGAGGGTCAGATATGCCTGCAATAAAGGTGAGGAAAGGGGGGTACATGCATCTAAGCACAGAGATTAAGTGATGGTTGTATCAATAAAATAAGGGAGGAGGCAGCGAAAAGAGATCAGAGGGAAAATAGAGGAATGCATGTAGGTGAATAAAACAATTACATACAGAGCTAGTAAAACTAAACTTCAGCATAACAGACAATACATAGAGGCAGGGATCCATTTTGCCGCCCTTTCATGAATGCAACTACGTTCTATTCTATTGACCTCCAGCAGCTGTCAGCTGATATCGATTATCAACTGCTATCCATCCCTTCCCTCTCCTGTCCTTCACTGGCCATCTCCACATATAACACTACCCTTACCTCTGCCTTGAACGCTGCAGCCCCACTCCAAACATGCACCTCGAGGAGGATCCCCCCCCCCCTGCTATCTGCAGAGTTGCTCCCGCTGTGCTGAACGCTGCTGGAGGAAGTTCGCTCCCAGTCAGACTTTCTCCATCATAGATTCATATTGTGTTCATACAGCGCATCCCTTGCCCTCGTCAAACAGTCATACTTTTCCTCTCTAATTTGTTCATGCTCCCGCAATCCCAGGCGTCTCTTTGACACCTTTAACTCTCTTCTTTGCCCTGCAGTAGCCACCCCTCAAACTAACCTTACAGCCGATAGCTTTGCATGTTACTTTACCGACAAGATTGAACAGCTAAGGAAAGAGCTCTCCCCACCTTGCTGTTCTCTTTCTCAACCACAATGTGATCATGCCTACCCTTCAGACTTTCTCCCCTGCCACTGAACAAGTGGTGGCTGCTATTCTCTCTGGCCTCATCTTTGAGCCTTACATCCAGTCTGTTACCAAATTCTGTAGATTCCAACTTAAAACCATAGCCCGCATCCGCCCCTTTCTAACACAAGATGCTACCAAGGAGCTTGTCCATGCTCTAGTAATTTCCTGCATGGATTATTGTAACACACTCCTAATTGGTCTTCCAAAAAGCCGTATTACCCTGCTACAGTCTGTAATGAATGCTGCCGCCAGACTGATTTTCCTCTCTAGTCACTCCTCTCACACCTCACCCTTTTGTCAGTCCTTACATTGGCTTCCTGTATCTTATAGGAGTCAATGCAAAGTGCTAACCCATACCTATAAAGCACTGACCAATTCTAGCCCCTCTTATATCTCTTCACAGACCCATAGGTATGCCCCTCCTCGTTCCCTCTGCTCTGGTCGTGACCACCTCCTGACTGCTGCTCACACCCGTACGGCCAACTCGCGCTTGCAGGACTTCTCGCGGGCAGCTCCCTTCCTATGGAATAGCCTGCCTACCACCATCAGACTCTCCCCTAGTCTTCAATCCTTTAAAAAGTGCCTTAAAACCCATCTCTTTAGGAAAGCTTATGGCCTCCCAGAGTAACCTCTACCTCACATGCCTGTCTTGCTCTCTCCTAAAGGGCAGCACTTTACTCTCTCCTCCAGCTCTGCTTCTTGCTATTATTTCCCGTCATTTTGTGTTTTACACCCCACCTCCTATAGACTGTAAGCTCCTTTGAGCAGGGTCCACTTCAACCTATCGTTCCTGTAAGTTTTCTTGTAATTGTCCTATTTATAGTTAAATCACCCCCTCTCATAATATTGTAAAGCGCTACGGAATCTCACTAAACACTGAATTGCAGTGAAGAGACATTTAGGAAAAGAGACACACTTAGTAGACATTAAAGGGAAACTATGTTGCCAGGAAAACAAACTTGTTTTCCTGGCACCATAGCGACCCCCTCCGATAGCGCACCACCACCCCAACCCCTTGTGGTGCAGAAGAAGTTAAAAACCCTTCTGTTTCTTACCTGGGTCCAGCGCTGATGTCTTCTTTCGGCGCTGACTTGGGTCTGCCTTCACTTTTCAATGGCCGCACTCACCTTTTAATTTCCCCATAGGAAAACATTATGCAATGCTTTCCTATGGAGTTTGGGTGACGCTAGACGTCCCTATGAATAGCCACTAGAGGTGGAGTTAACCATGAATTGTAATTTTTGCAGTTTCTCTGCAGAGTAAGGGCAGTGGGTCAGTGCATCCAGATCACTTCAATCAGCTGAAGTGGTCTGGGTGCCTATAGTGTCCCTTTAAGTGAAAGCAGATGCACGGTGGGAAAGAACGGAAACAGTCTGGGGAGACATTTAGGGAAAAGATAGAGAGACTGTTGAGATATTTAGGAAACAAAAACTGGGAAACATTTTATGAGAGAGACATAGTGAGAACACATTTATGGAAAGAAAGAGACACACTCACTGACATACACAGTGTCATTTACACACACTCACTAACACACACTCACTGACATACACAGTGTCATTTACACACACTCACTAACACGCACTCACTGACATACACAGTGTCATTTACACACACTCACTAACACACACTCACTGACATACACAGTGTCATTTACACACACTCACTAACACACACTCGCTGACATACACAGTGTCATTTACACACACTCACTAACACACACTCACTGACATACACAGTGTCATTTACACACACTCACTAGCACACATTCACTGACATACACAGTGTCATTTACACACACTCACTGACATACACAGTGTCATTTACACACACTCACTAACACATACACACAGTCTCACTAACACACACACTCACTGACATACACAGTGTCATTTACACACACTCACTAACACACACTCACTGACATACACAGTGTCATTTACACACACTCACTGACATACACAGTGTCATTTACACACACTCACTGACATACACAGTGTCATTTACACACACTCACTAACACACACTCACTGACATACACAGTGTCATTTACACACACTCACTGACATACACAGTGTCATTTACACACACTCACTAACACACACTCACTGACATACACACAATATAAACGAAATCGAATCCTGCGCATCCAGTAATGTTGTGCACACCAAAGTGCTACTGTGATTTATTGAGAGGACATAGTACAAACAGCAGACGTTTGCTAAAAGGACATTAGCACTTTGGTGTGCACACCATTACTGGATGCGCAGGATTCCATTTCTTCTATATTGTGCTTACACTGTTGGAATTGCGGTGGGGAGTCTCTGTTTTTTTTTTTGTATATCTATATTGAATGCATGTAGGCATATTTATTGCCTCTACCTTATCCTATGCATAGTGACATACACACAAATCGTCACTTACATTGTCTCACTAATACACACAATCTCTCACTCATATACACAGTGTTACTTACATACTTTCACTAGCACACACACTCTCACCAACATACACACTCTCACTAACACACATTGCCACTTGCACTGTCACTGACATATACAGTCACTTGCACACTCTCACTAACACACACTCTCACTGACATATACAGTGACACTTTGACTAGCACACACACACACACACACACACACACTGTCACTCAAACACAAACTCACACCACTTTACATAAAGTCACACTGTAGTTACACAAACACAGCAATTTTACACACACACACACAAATTTACAATCATTCATACAATAAACAACCTGCCTTAACCTCCAGTAATGACATACCTGTGTGCTGTGACTGGAGGAGAAGGGATCCAGCCTGCAGGAAGTTGTTCTTTATTCTGCTGGGGGAGCAGGAGAGCCCCATTGCAGAGTGCTTCTGCTGTTTACAGACAGGAGGCAGCAGGGATATCAGGTCATGTCCTGGCTTCCCCTGCCTGCAGGAAGCAGAGGGCTCTGCTCGGGTGCTAGGTTTACAGTAAAACCCGCTCCCTGAGCAGGCAGGTGGCAGTAGAGGGAGCCCAGCAGGTGAGTGGCTGCATTGGGGGGTGGCTAAGGAGCCGCTCGCCCAGCACACAAGCTCAGATAGCAACAGTGTATCCCACCAGGAAACTTCCCAGTGGGTGCCCCCCAGAGGCCGGTGCCCTAGGAGAATGCCTTATTCACCTTATGATAGCGCCAGCCTGCCTGCATAGAGGTAAGCAAATATTCAATGCACCCACAAAGTATGGCTAATACAGCTTGCATAGACAATAAAATAAATACATAAATATACAGGGTGCCTACAGTATAAATAACTGATGGTATGCAGGATAGAGTCTCAGTAGGGTAACTTTGCTAAGGGCAAAAGATCAGCTGCTGGTGTCAAAGAAGAACACCGTCCTCATGAATTCATCTACAATTTGAAAATCACTTTTAAAATGTGTGTAAATGCTATGGTATAATTTGTGTAGTGCCCGAGTGTTTGTGTGTAGCATAAATGTATCATTCTATGAGTAAGTGGATGTTTGTGAAAGCAGGAGTGTATCTGTATGGAATGTTGATGTGTAAATGAAAGAGTGTGTTTATGTTGAAAGTGAATGCATTGAGTATTTTTATTTTGTTAAAATTTGCAAATCCCTTGTAAATGCCACTAAATTCTACAAAATACTATCATTTGGTAAACTTTGTGAAATGAATTTGAGAAAATTGAAAGCTAAATGGCAAAATGTATGACAATTTGAAAAAAAGTCTCAGAATCCTTTTTGTTATATATATCTTTATGTGCCTATGAGAGATCTGTCAGTTAAAAATACCGTTAACTTCTCTTTAAACTTGTCTTTGCGATTACTGCAGCCTGTTTCTTCAGATACTGAATGTGTTATTGGTTAGTAATATCAATCGAGAGAAACACCCAGTCAAAACGAAAATTAAAGGAATGTGTTTTAAGTCATATTTCTGGTTAATAACAGTTTACAAACAAATGTGCATTCGAAACACGGAGAGATAAAACATTCAGTCATCCTTTGTCACAAGTACTCAGCATTATCTAAATAAAGCAGATCATCTTATCTGGGACAATTCACAGACTTCAGGTAAATAGACCAATTTAGCAATATATTATAAGAGTTATAAACAAATCTTTAGTCTCTACTTGTACACCTCTATTAAAATTCAACATTTTTACATTTTAACTTAATGACATTTACTCACAGAATTGAAATTGTGGAGAATTTGCAAGGCAATTTTAAACTTTAAACAAAATTATCAAAGCTCAAAATATAATCAAGTTGAACAATGTTTACAATTCAACTATATTCAAGTAAAATTTGCAAATCCAGTCGAAAATTTTACAAATGTATACAAAATGCTATTATTCACTATTAATTGGAGCAAGTTAAAAGCCAAATGGCAAAATGTATAGTGATGATTTGGAAAATATTAGAGTCACAGGTAGGCTAGTGAACGTAAACTGTATAATCTGGTTAACAGGGTCACTGTAATTCGGAGTTTAGTAAAAAAAAAATAAAAAATTAAAGAGCAGGGGAGCAGTCGAGGGTTAATAATAGCGTGAATAATGTTCTGCTTCTGCCATGGTCCAGTATTCCTTATGCTGGGATCTCACCTCTGTTTACAGCTTGCTAGTGTGATATTGCTGACTTGAGGTGTTCAGGAGGGAGGTGTGGGGGTGGGGGGAAGAGGAGTGTGAGTAGCCAGGGTCAGAGTGCTATTTTTTCTGGTGGCATTGCAGGCAGTTAATATTATCCCGCCCCATTCTGCAGTGGACAGGCCTGCACATGCTATGTCTATTCTGGGTACAGCAGGGCTTGAGGTAGATCCTGTAGAGTCACTGAGTGGAGGGCACCCAGTGGTTGGGTGCATTCGGCTTGCGAATTGTCCCAATAGGGATAGGGATGCACATTCCTCAAGATAAGATTTGGAAGGATGAGTTTGTAAACATTCTTACTTTGGATTACCTTGACAGAGAAACATTGGATGGGCTACATAAAGGCGAGGTTCAGGTGGGTCAGACTGTTGTGAATTTGTTGCAAGAGTTTTCTATCTTTGCGGCTATTATGTGTGAGTATTTTCCTGAACAGTACCTTTCTATTTACATATTTGGACTTAATAAGGGGCACTTACAAGGTTTATGGAAGACAATGGTGGTTTAGGTAGGACTGCAGTTCTGCCAGAAGATTTTAGTGCACCTAGGGTTGTATTTGAACGTCCAGGATGCTAACAAATGTATCACAACATCAATAAGGCACGATCACGCGGCCACGCCCGATCAGTGCGGTTAAGCTACTTCAGGTCTTGCAAACACTTACCTCCCTCAGATTCTTATACAGTCATCTCTCCACGCAGCTCCTGGCCAAAATGGCATTCAGAATAAATGCGTCCACTGCAATATTGAGCATTTATATAGCTATGCCACGAGCATGACGAAAGTGACGCTTGTGCGTTTTGGCATCACAAAGTCAATCCTTGCCCTCCTAGGGCTATTTTAAGTCTTATTTAGTTTCCATTTGTTCAGTTAATCCTAGAGTGCGTTATTTCTTGTTATTCTCTGGCTTATCTGAACATGTCTTTTTCTTGAACATTCTACTATCCATTGTGCTTGACCTTTGGCTTTACGCTAGTTTATTCTATATTCTATTATCCTGAC
The DNA here is from genome assembly GCF_036172605.1 of Pelobates fuscus. Classification (NCBI taxonomy): domain Eukaryota; kingdom Metazoa; phylum Chordata; class Amphibia; order Anura; family Pelobatidae; genus Pelobates; species Pelobates fuscus. The sequence continues at coordinate 170,965,778 of NC_086324.1, read as the reverse complement.
CTCTGCGTGTTCTGTACTACTCTGTTTTGCATTCATTCTGGCCACTCCAAGACTCTAATATGCTTTTCTCCAGTTAGATTTGGATTGTGGTTGCCCATGACAGTATGACTCCTACTTATAATGCCAAACTAGCCTGTGTCCATTTCCTTACCTGGATCCACTAGTTTTTCTGCCTCAGGAGCATAGATGGTTCAAAAGAGGGGGTTTTGTTGGATGTACAATGAATCCCAGTGTCGATGAGCAGCTCCATGTTGATTTCGACCTGAGGGCTCATTCTACTGGTTGGAGGTGGAGTAGGAAAGGCAGTTTTGCAGGTTGAGCACAGTAGAAGGGAGGAGTCTGTGAAGTGGTTAAGGATGGGAATATTGCTTACAGTTACCAGGAATTCTTTACGGAATTCAAATTAACGTTTGAACCATTGGGCCGAGAAGATGATGCTTCCACTACTTTAATGTACATCAAACAAGGGAACCAATCTGTCTCGGAATACGCCATTGAATTCCGTACATTGGCTTCTGAGGTAGATTGGATTAACAATGGATTAATCCCTGCTTTCAAAAAAGGATTATCCGATTTTATACTAGACAAGATCACTGCCAAAGATCTACCAAAAAGGTTTAACGAATGTATTACCTTTATAACTCAAATAGACAATAGACTTAGAACAGAGAGCACTTACTAGAAACAGATCCAGGTGCATGACATTATCACTAGCACCTCAATCCTCCAAACCCATGATTCCTGATCTCCCTATACGATCAGAATCGGAAACTATGCCATTAGGGGATACAAGACTATCAGAGGCAGAAAAACAGTAAAGGACAAAAGAGGGGCTATGCTTGCATTGTGGTAAAAAGGACACTTAAGAGAAGCTTGTCCTATACATCCGAAAAACTCCCACACCTAAGAACCTACAGAGGACAGGTCTTAGGTGTAATGGTTACATCCTCTGGGAGTTACCAAAGTAGATTTCTCCTTAACATTACCACCCTTTGCAACAAGAATAACTTTTCATGCAAAGTCCTGGTGGACTCAGGTGCGGCAGGTAACTTTATTGACATTAATTTTGTTAATAAACACAGTATCCCTATTAAGGAGAAATCTTCCCCTCTGGCTGTTGAGGCTATAGATGGGAGACTTCGCTCCCAACCTCTGGTTACCTACGAAACTATGGCCTATTTGTATTATTATAGGAGCCTTGCATAAAGAGATCCTTACATTTCAAATAATCGCTTCCCCTTTGTGTCCTTGGCTAGTTAAACACAATCCACATGTTGACTAGCCAAAAGGGGAAATATTGAAATGGGGCACTGATTGTCAGGAGAGCTGCATGTCTCCTATTACGATAAGAGTGGGCATGGTTACCTACCTACTACTACATCCTATACCCCAGAGATTCCCTTACAGTATCGGGAGGTTATTCGCAAGAGTAAAACTGATGTACTACCACCACACAGATCGTATGATTGTTCTATTGATCTGCTCCCCGTGACTATGCCCCTTAAGGGGCCTAAATATGCTCTATCCGCACAAGAGACTAAAATTATGCACGAGTACATCAGGGATGCCTTACACAAGGGCCACATACACAAATCATCCTCTCCTGCTGGTGCAGGGTTCTTTTTTTGTATCTAAGAAGGATGGTGAACTACGCCCTTGTATTGATGATAGGGCATTAAACAAAATAACCATAAATAATACATATCCCACCCCCCCTATCTCGGAATTGTTTGATAGACTTCAATGAACTAAAGTCTTCATTAAGCTCGACCTCAGGAGTGCATATAATTTGGTGAGGATTCAGAGTAATCACAAGTGGGAAAACTGTTTTTAACACTATGAGTATTTGGTTATGCCTTTTGGGTTATGTAATGCCACAGCTGTGTTTCAGGACTTCATCAATGATGTTCTCAGGGACTATATTTACTCATTTGCACTGGTATACCTGGATGACATCCTTGTTTATTCACCCGACCTCCAAACCCATCATGATCAGGTTAAACAAGTATTACAGACAGTATTCAAAAATGGTCTTTATTGTAAACTTGTAAAATGTATCTTTGATCAACCTAAGGTACAGTTCTTGGGGTATAATATTTCTGCCTCTGACTTCCAGATGGATCCTTGTAAACTAGAGGCTGTTTTGCATTGGCCATTACCCAATGGGTTAAAAGTCATTCAGAGGTTTATTGGTTTTGCAAACTATTATAGAAGATTCATTAAAGGGTTCTCTTCAGTAATAGCTTGTTATGGGCAAATGCAAATATTACAAGTTTTAGAATGAAATGTATTTCTTAAACTGTGTACTTTGTCTTTAAGAGATATTGCAAACTGACAAGGTGTTAGAAATGGAACATATTGTTTTTCATAGATGTTTCTTTAAGCAATAACCTCAGTGCATACTATGTTTGCGCCATTTTGTCCCAGACGAATTACAATAACAATAATGCATAAACAAGCTTCAAGGCTATACTACGACTCTTTCAGTACGTAATATACTGTGGTATAACCTTAGTAGATAAGGATGTTCAGACTTTAAGATGCCATCTCGACCTAAGCCAGAAAACTTTCCATGACGTATACACCCTTTAGTTATGGTCTTGGGTAAGGGAGGTCCTAAAATGAATAAAGTAAAACAGTTACTTTTCCATATATGAACTACAGTGACCCTAGAATGGAGACACCTAAGGTATAAATAAGTGTACTTTTTAAATGTTAAGAGACAGAGGAGAGACTTGGAGACAGTCGTTGCTCCATCTTAAAATGACAGAGAGGCTGACATGATGACATGTTCAGAAAGGGTATGTTAACCTATAAATGGTATTTGCAAGCATTTAGTTTAATCTTATAAACTCTGCTATAATGGATTTTATATGTCTATATTTATATTTAATAAATATCCAAAAAGACAAAACTATTGCTTCCAAGACAATCCTTATTTTATATTGTATTCTCAATTATTTATATATGTTAAATAGAGGATCTCTTACTAATTATATAAAATTATGACTAAGATATCTGTATGGTTAGCCCTACTAAGTTCTATGCTTTAAGACATTATAGTGGTAAATAAGGGAACCAGCCGCGGTTACAATTGGCGACCACAAAGGGACTTGTACTTGGAAGCTTTAACTATAAAATAATAAATCTCTAGGAAACCTCTTATACGTAAGAGAAGACACAATACTCTGTCATGGCACAAGTCTTGAAATAACAAGAATCTAATGAGCTATTTGTAGCCCAGACTTAGAGAGAGATCTTCATCTTAATGTGAACTTGTGCAAGGCACTTGGAGTTCAGGTGCCAGGTACATTGTAATTAGCATACAATGCTGAAATATTGTGGATCTAAATATCATAAGAGAACAAATATACATATTTGGTAAACTCCCTAATATGCCTAATACACCAGCATAGCATGGTCCATTAGTTCCAGGACAATGGATTGCAGGCAGGGGGATATGTTCTCTTTGTAGCTGCTTAGTATGCATGCGCAGAAAAAAGATTAATGCAAAATGTTGTCAAAAGAAAAGTGATAAGACAGACCGATGAAATTTGAAGTCTAATTCCAAGAATGCAAAGAAAATTGCATTATGGCTTAATGAAAACATTCATGCAACAGACAGACAGGATTTTTAATTAGTGATGTACCGAACTGTTCGCTGGCGAATAGTTCCTGGTGAACATAGCGTGTTCGCATTCACCACGGCGGGCGAACACATGCGCGGTTCGATCCGCCCCCTATTCGTCATCATTGAGCAAACTTTGGTCCTGTGCCTCGCGGTCAGCAGACACATTCCAGCAAATTAGCAGCAGACCCTCCCTTCCAGACCCTCCCACCTCCTGTACAGCATCCATTTTAGATTCATTCTGAAGCTGCATTCTTAGATAGAGGAGGGAAAGTTTAGCTGCTGCTCATTAGATAGGGAAATTGATAGCTAGGCTAGGGTATTCAGTGTCCACTACAGACCTGAAGGACTCATCTGATCTCTGCTGTAAGAACAGCACCCCAAAAAGCCCTTTTTAGGGATAGAACATCAGTCTGCTTTTTTTTCCTGTGTAATCTATTTGCAGTTGCCTGCCTGCCTGCCAGCTTCTGTGTCAGGCTCACAGTGGATAATGTGCCCACTTGCCCAGTTCCACCACTCATATCTGGTGTCAGAATAGCTTAAGCTTGACATTTAAAAAAATTTTTTTTCACTGTAATAGACTGAATAGCAGTTAGTTGTCTGCCAGCTTCTGTGTCAGACTCACAGTGGATACTGTGCCCACTTGCCCAGTGCCACCACTCATATCTGGTGTCACAATAGCTTAAACTTGACATTTAAAAACAAAAAAATGTTTTTCACTGTAATAGATTGAATAGCAGTTAGTTGTCTGCCAGCTTCTGTGTCAGGCTCACAGTGGATACTGTGCCCACTTGCCCAGTGCCACCACTCATATCTGGTGTCACAATAGCTTAAGCTTGACATTTAAAAAGAAAAAAAAATCACTTTAATAGATTGAATAGCAGTTAGTTGTCTGCCAGCTTCTGTGTCAGGCTCACAGTGGATACTGTGCCCACTTGCCCAGTGCCACAACTCATATCTGGTGTCACAATAGCTTAAGCTTGACATTTAAAAACAAAAATGTTTTTTCACTGTAATAGATTGAATAGCAGTTAGTTGTCTGCCAGCTTCTGTGTCAGGCTCACATTGGATACTGTGCCCACTTGCCCAGTGCCACCACTCATATCTGGTGTCACAATAGCTTAAGCTTGACATTTAAATTTTTTTTTTTTTCACTGTAATAGATTGAATAGCAGTTAGTTGTCTGCCAGCTTCTGTGTCAGGCTCACAGTGGATACTGTGCCCACTTGCCCAGTGCCACCACTCATATCTGGTGTCACAATAGCTTAAGCTTGACATTTAAAAACTAAAAACTTTTTTCACTGTTATAGATTGAATTAGTTAGTTGTCTTCAAGCGGGTGTCAGGCCTTCAGCGTGTACTCTGCCAACCTCTGCAAGTACACGTTGCCACTCATATCTGGTGTGACTATAGCGTGCCTTTAAAAACAAAAAACTTTTTTCACTGTAAGCCAATAGCAGTCAGTGTCCTTAAAGCGGGTGTCAGACCTTCAGCGTGTACTCTGCCAACCTCTGCCAGTCCACTTTGCCACTCATATCAGGTGTGACAATAGCGTGCTTTTAAAAAGAAAAACTTTTTCCACTGTAATAGATTGAATAGCAGTTAGTTGTCTGACAGCTTCTGTGTCAGGCTCACAGTGGATACTGTGCCCTCTTGCCCAGTGCCACCACTCATATCTGGTGTCACAATAGCTTAAGCTTGACATTTAAAAATACATTTTTTTTTTCACTGTAATAGATTGAATAGCAGTTAGTTGTCTTCAAGCGGGTGTCAGGCCTTCAGCGTGTAGTCTGCCAACCTCTGCAAGTGCACATTGCCACTCGTATCTGGTGTGACTATAGCGTGCCTTTAAAAAGAAAAAAAGTTTTTCACTGTAAGCTAATAGCAGTCAGTGTCCTTCAAGCTGGAGTGTCAGGCCTTCAGCGTGTACTCTGCCAACCTCTGCCAGTCCACTTTGCCACTCATATCAGGTGTGACAATAGCGTGCCTTTAAAAAGAAAAAAAGTTTTTCACTGTAAGCTAATAGCAGTCAGTGTCCTTCAAGCTGGTGTGTCAGGCCTTCAGCGTGTACTCTGCCAACCTCTGCAAGTGCACTTTGCCACTCATATCTGGTGTGACTATAGCATGCCTTGAAAAAGAAAAAAAGTTTTTCACTGTAAGCTAATAGCAGTCAGTGTCCTTCAAGCTGGTGTGTCAGGCCTTCAGCGTGTACTCTGCCAACCTCTGCCAGTCCACTTTGCCAGTCGTATCTGGTGTCACAATAGCGTGCATTTAAAAACAAAAAACTTTTTTCACTGTTATCAATTGAATAGCAGTTAGTTGTCTTCAAGCGGGTGTCAGGTCTTCAGCGTGTACTCTGCCAACCTCTGCAAGTGCACTTTGCCACTCATATCTGGTGTGACTATAGCGTGCCTTTAAAAAGAAAAAAAAGTTTTTCACTGTAAGCTAATAGCAGTCAGTGTCCTTCAAGCTGGTGTGTCAGGCCCTCAGCGTGTACTCTGACAACCTCTGCCAGTCCACTTTGCCACTCATATCAGGTGTGACAATAGGGTACCTTTAAAAAGAAGAAAAGTTTTTCACTGTAAGCTAATAGCAGTCAGTGTCCTTCAAGCTGGTGTGTCAGGCCCTCAGCGTGTACTCTGACAACCTCTGCCAGTCCACTTTGCCACTCATATCAGGTGTGACAATAGCGTGCCTTTAAAAAGAAAATACGTTTTTCACTGTAAGCTAATAGCAGTCAGTGTCCTTAAAGCGGGTGTCAGACCTTCAGCGTGTACTCTGCCAACCTCTGCCAGTCCACTTTGCCACTCATATCTGGTGTCACAATAGTGTGCATTTAAAAACAAAAAACGTTTTTCACTGTTATAGATTGAATAGCAGTTACTTGTCTTCAAGCGGGTGTGTCAGGCCAACAGCGTGTACTCTGCCAACCTCTGCCAGTGCACATTGCCACTCATATCTGGTGTCACAATAGCGTGCATTTAAAAACAAAAAACTTTTTTCACTGTTATAGATTGAATAGCAGTTACTTGTCTTCAAGCAGGTGTGTCAGGCCAACAGCATGTACTCTGCCAACCTCTGTCAGTGCACATTGCCACTCATATCTGGTGTCACAATAGCATGCATTTAAAAACAAAAAACTTTTTTCACTGTAAGCTAATAGCAGTCAGTGTCCTTAAAGCGGGTGTCAGACCTTCAGCGTGTACTCTGCCAACCTCTGCCAGTACACATTGCCACTCATATCTGGTGTCACAATAGTGTGCATTTAAAAACAAAAAACTTTTTTCACTGTTATAGATTGAATAGTAGTTACTTGTCTTCAAGCGGGTGTGTCAGGCCAACAGCGTGTACTCTGCCAACCTCTGCCAGTGCACATTGCCACTCATATCTGGTGTCACAATAGCGTGCATTTAAAAACAAAAAACTTTTTTCACTGTTATAGATTGAATAGCAGTTACTTGTCTTCAAGCGGGTGTGTCAGGCCAACAGCGTGTACTCTGCCAACCTCTGCCAGTGCACATTGCCACTCATATCTGGTGTCACAATAGCGTGCATTTAAAAACAAAAAACTTTTTTCACTGTTATAGATTGAATAGCAGTTAGTTGTCTTCAAGCGGGTGTGTCAGGCCTACAGCGTGTACTCTGCCAACCTCTGCCACTGCACAGTGCCACTCATATCTGACGAGTTGGAAGCAGGGGGAGGTCATCGCAAGAAGCTAGTGGCACAGTCAGACAGCATGCATCAGCACCCGGGGTCAGCCCGACAGCACGCCAATCAACGCATGCTGTGTCCACCACCAGAATGCCGTCATTGCAGAGCTCAGCGGTGTGGAATTTTTTTAGTGTGTCTGCCTCTGACAACAGCGATGCCATTTGCAACCTGTGCCAAAAGAAACTGAGTCGTGGGAAGTCCAACACCCACCTAGGTACAACTGCTTTGCGTAGGCACATGATCGCACATCACAAACGCCTATGGGATCAACACATGAGTACAAGCAGCACACAAACTCAAAGCCGCCATCCTCCTCCTGGTCCAGCATCTTCAGCCACGTCAACCACTGCTGTCCTCCTTGCCCCCTCTCAACCATCCGCCACTCCGTCTCCCGCCTTGAGCAGTTCCCGCTCATCTGCCCACAGTCAGGTGTCTGTCAAGGACATGTTTGAGCGTAAGAAGCCAATGTCAGAAAGTCACCCCCTTGCCCAGCGTCTGACAGCTGGCTTGTCCGAACTATTAGCCCGCCAGCTTTTACCATACAAGCTGGTGGAGTCTGAGGCGTTCAAAAAAATTGTAGCTATTGGGACACCGCAGTGGAAGGTACCCGGACAAAATTTCTTTTCACAAAAGGCAATCCCCAACTTGTACTCGATTGTGCAAAAGGAAGTAATGGCATGTCTGGCACACAGTGTTGGGGCAAGGGTCCATCTGACCACTGATACCTGTTCTGCAAAGCATGGTCAGGGCAGGTATATCACCTACACTGCGCATTGGGTAAACCTGCTGACGGCTGCCAAGCATGGAATGCGTGGCTCTGCAGAGGAGTTGGTGACACCGCCACGACTTGCAGGCAGGCCTGCTGCCACCTCCTCTACTCCTCCTACTCCATCCTCTTCCATAACCTCCTCGGCTGAGTCCTCTTCTGCTGCTGCGTCTTGCTCCACATCAACTGCACCCCCCCAGCTCCCCAGGTACTATTCCACATCCCGGATACGGCAGTGTCACGCCGTCTTGGGTTTGACTTGCTTGAAAGCAGAGAGTCACACCGGACAAGCACTCCTGTCCGCCCTGAACGTACAGGTGGAAAAGTGGCTGACTCCGCAGCAACTGGATATCGGCAAGAAACTTTAACCCCTTAAGGACACATGACATGTGTGACATGTCATGATTCCCTTTTATTCCAGCAGTTTGGTCCTTAAGGGGTTTAGGACACATTCTAAAAAACATTAAAAATTCTCAAAGTAAAAACAAGAAGCAGAGCAGCCCATGGGCATGCACTTGTCGAAATAAAAGTTGGCATCAAATTGAAATCCCAATGAACCGAAACACTCAGGGTGTATAGGCAACAGTCTAAAAGCAGCTTCAATGTCCACTTTGGACATACGAGCACCCTGACCACACTGCCTTACCCATTTCAATGCATCATCAAAAGAGGTGTATGATAGTGAAATGATAGACGAATCCACCTCGTCATTCAAAGATGCCCCTTTCGGGAATGATGAATGATGGATTAATCTAACAGTACCTTTCTCTTTTTTAGGGACTAACTCCATACAGGGAGTGCAGAATTATTAGGCAAGTTGTATTTTTGAGGATTAATTTTATTATTGAACAACAACCATGTTCTCAATGAACCCAAAAAACTCATTAATATCAAATCTGAATATTTTTGGAAGTAGTTTTTAGTTTGTTTTTAGTTATAGCTATTTTAGGGGGATATCTGTGTGTGCAGGTGACTATTACTGTGCATAATTATTAGGCAACTTAACAAAAAACAAATATATACCCATTTCAATTATTTATTTTTACCAGTGAAACCAATATAACATCTCAACATTCACAAATATACATTTCTGACATTCAAAAACATAACAAAAACAAATCAGTGACCAATATAGCCACCTTTCTTTGCAAGGACACTCAAAAGCCTGCCATCCATGGATTCTGTCAGTGTTTTGATCTGTTCACCATCAACATTGCGTGCAGCAGCAACCACAGCCTCCCAGACACTGTTCAGAGAGGTGTACTGTTTTCCCTCCTTATAAATCTCACATTTGATGATGGACCACATGTTCTCAATGGGGTTCAGATCAGGTGAACAAGGAGGCCATGTCATTAGATTTTCTTCTTTTATACCCTTTCTTGCCAGCCACGCTGTGGAGTACTTGGACGCGTGTGATGGAGCATTGTCCTGCATGAAAATCATGTTTTTCTTGAAGGATGCAGACTTCTTCCTGTACCACTGCTTGAAGAAGGTGTCTTCCAGAAACTGGTAGTAGGACTGGGAGTTGAGCTTGACTCCATCCTCAACCCGAAAAGGCCCCACAAGCTCATCTTTGATGATACCAGCCCAAACCAGTACTCCACCTCCACCTTGCTGGCGTCTGAGTCGGACTGGAGCTCTCTGCCCTTTACCAATCCATCCATCTGGCTCATCAAGACTCACTCTCATTTCATCAGTCCATAAAACCTTAGAAAAATCAGTCTTGAGATATTTCTTGGCCCAGTCTTGACGTTTCAGCTTGTGTGTCTTGTTCAGTGGTGGTCGTCTTTCAGCCTTTCTTACCTTGGCCATGTCTCTGAGTATTGCACACCTTGTGCTTTTGGGCACTCCAGTGATGTTGCAGCTCTGAAATATGGCCAAACTGGTGGCAAGTGGCATCTTGGCAGCTGCACGCTTGACTTTTCTCAGTTCATGGGCAGTTATTTTGCGCCTTGGTTTCTCCACACGCTTCTTGCGACCCTGTTGACTATTTTGAATGAAACGCTTGATTGTTCGATGATCACGCTTCAGAAGCTTTGCAATTTTAAGAGTGCTGCATCCCTCTACAAGATATCTCACTATTTTTTACTTTTCTGAGCCTGTCAAGTCCTTCTTTTGACCCATTTTGCCAAAGGAAAGGAAGTTGCCTAATAATTATGCACACCTGATATAGGGTGTTGATGTCATTAGACCACACCCCTTCTCATTACTGAGATGCACATCACCTAATATGCTTAATTGGTAGTAGGCTTTCGAGCCTATACAGCTTGGAGTAAGACAACATGCATAAAGAGGATGATGTGGTCAAAATACTCATTTGCCTAATAATTCTGCACTCCCTGTAGGAGACACTCTAAAAAATGAAAAGGTGGACTGGAAAAGAGGCCCTCCACTCTACCCATAACAATCTCTTTATTCATTGTTTCTCTTACAAAATCCGAATGTAACTTGACAGAACTGAGATTTTCAACAAATTGAGCAGGAGAAAAACAGACTGGGATCTAGAACCCATATATAAAAAACATCCTCAATTAGCTGTGCTGTCTCACTTTTAGGGTAACATCTTAAATAAGGGAGCAAATACTCTACTATCACTTGGGTCCTGACCTTTTGTAATCTGCTCCCTAATGGGGTTGCCCATTCTTTTAAAGCATCAAAAGGTAGGGTGATTCCCGGCACAATTTAAACATTCATGCCTAAATTTGCATGAATTGGGTCATTTGCACTGAGCCTCATTAAAAGCCCAATAAATGCCTTTGGGACACAGCTGCACAGCATTTCCAACTTGTGTTTGGTTCCTGTACTGACTCCGAGGCACTCTGCTGGGTAGCATTATGCTCGCCCAAGAGCCCACATCTTTCATTCCCCACTAAAAAATTCCCGTGTACAGATCATTTCTGTCAAAATACTTTATTAAACCATGACAACCCGCCAAAATGTTTGTAAGCTTCCAGTATTGAGTCCACTAGCTTTGCCAGCATGTAGATCACTAGAAACTATACAAAAGGCCTGTAACCAATTATTAAATGACCGGGATTAGAATTAGAATTTGTCTTAGCTGTAACACTACAAAATGCAATGTAGTTTTAGCAACTTTTATTAGTTTGCTGACTGAGTGAGCAATTCCGTGTTATCACCATCTCAGGGCCTCCCTGTGTCCTGTTGACTTTGTGCAGTAATTTCAGCTGATGATGGTTTGACTCTGTCAAAATGAAAGTGAAAGGAATCTGTGAGCGTACATTTTACCTTTTTTGGGAACAAGCAGTTTTAATACTGAGAGACATTTAGGTTAACGTCTGTTTTCAGTAACACCCAGCTCCATCTCGTCACAGACAGCAGAGCTCCTATCCTGGAACAATTCACATATTTCAGGTAAATAAGTCAATTATTCTGCAGATTGCCAGGTTAATAACTGCATCACTTAAACCTGTACCCTTACATGGGCACTCATCTTATATAATTATAGAATGACAGTTTATATTCTATCCTGCTTGAAAGAAATCCAGGTTTTATTTTGTATATTAATGGAACACTCCAAACACCAATAGGTGTACCTTCTTAGTGTGAGAGCGATTATTGAAAAGAATGATGAATAAAATGTAACTTTTTTTATATTATAAGATAAAAGGTGAGATAAAATACAATACGCTGAGTACGGTCCTCCCTGTATTGTGGAGTGCTTCTGATTTAGCAAGTGACACTAGAATGGAAAGAATGTAACACATATTTATCAATATGTTATTATGTTATTATTGCTATATGCATCTAGTGTCAGTATAGATCAGCTATTAGAAGTGAAGAGGAAAGGGAGAAAGAGAAACCTGTTTCTCCTAATATATAAGAATCCAATGTGCCTTCGAGGGCATCCCTTATAAAAAATCCTACTCTGTCTCTAAGCCACCCGCTAATAGAAATGGTTGAAAAATATTAAAGAAAGTAAAGTGGTATTAAGGTACACATGATTCATCAGAGGATTGAACAACCGTAATAATCAAAGGTTGCTTGCATCAGATGCTCACTCGGGATACCACATACCAAACAGCGGTTAGCTGACACTCCGAGTACAGGCAACCTTTGATTATTATCCTCGGATGAATCCTGTGTACTTTAATACCATTTTGCTTTCTTTAAAGGGACAATCCAGGCACCCAGACCACTACTGCCCATTGGAGTGGTCTGGGTGCCAACTCCCACTACCCTTAACCCTGCAAGTGTAATTATTGCAGTTTTTTATAAACTACAATAATTACCTTGCAGGGTTAACTCTTCCTCTAGTGGCTGTCTACAAGACAGCCCCTAGAGGGCACTTCCTGGTCAATAGCACAGAAAACCTGGGCTAGAGCGTCGCTGGACGTCCTCACGCTGTGTGAGGACCTCCAGCGTCGTCAATTCCCCATAGGAAAGAGTTGAAAAGCATTTTCAATGTTTTTCTATGGGGGAGCTCTAATGCGCATGCGCGGCATTGCACATTAGGTCTCCCCGGCTGGTGGGCGGGATCAGTCTCTGGGAGGAGACTGGGAGGAGCGCCGGCGAGCAGAAACCACCACCGAGGGACATTGGCAGGGTCTCAGATAAGTGACCTGAAGGGGCAGAAGGGGTCTGGGTGCCTGGAGTGTCCCTTTAAAGAAAGCAAAATGGTATTAAAGTACACAGGATTCATCCGAGGATAATAATCAAAGGTTTCCTGTACTCGGAGTGTCAGCTAACCGCTGTTTTGTATGCGGTATCCCGAGTGAGCATCCAGAGCCCTTGACATGCGCGCTTCCCCAGAGTGGCTCATCTGATGCAAGCAACCTTTGATTATTACGGTTGTTCAAACCTCTGATGAATCATGTGTACCTTAATACCACTTTGCTTTCTTTAATATTTTTCAACCATTTCTATTAGCGGGTGGCTTAGAGACAGAGTAGGATTTTTTATAAGGGATGCCCTCGAAGGCACATTGGATTCTTATATATTAGGAGAAACAGGTTTCTCTTTCTCCCTTTCCTCTTCACTTCTAATAGCTGATCTATACTGACACTAGATGCATATAGCAATAATAACATAATAACATATTGATAAATATTTGTTACATTCTTTCCATTCTAGTGTCACTTGCTAAATCAGAAGCACTCCACAATACAGGGAGGACCGTACTCAGCGTATTATATTTTATCTCACCTTTTATCTTATAATATAAAAAAAGTTACATTTTATTCATCATTCTTTTCAATAATCGCTCACACACTATGAAGGTACACCTATTGGTTTATTTATTTTTCTTCAATTCCACTATTTAGTATTCACCCCCCTTTTTTGTAACCTTAAGTTTATCTTTCTTTTCTATATTATAGGCTCGACTTTCTCTGATTTACACCATAACCACTATAGCACTGGTGACCTCCTACAGTAAGTACTCAAACTGTCTAAGAATTGGTCAGTGTATTATTACAGCTCTGTGCATTATTACAGGTCAGTGTATTATAACAGCTCTGTGCATTATTACAGGTCAGTGCATTATTACAGGTCAGTGCATTAATACTGCTCTGTGCATTATTACAGGTCAGTGTATTATAACAGCTCTGTGCATTATTACAGGTCAGTGCATTATTACAGGTCAGTGCATTATTACAGCTCTGTGCATTATTACAGGTCAGTGTATTATAACAGCTCTGTGCATTATTACAGGTCAGTGTATTATAACAGATATGTGCATTATTACAGGTCAGTGTATTATAACAGCTCTGTGCATTATTACAGGTCAGTGTATTATAACAGCTATGTGCATTATTACAGGGCAGTGTATTATAACAGCTCTGTGCATTATTACAGGTCAGTGTATTATTACAGCTCTGTGCATTATTACAGGTCAGTGCATTATTACAGCTCTGTGCATTATTACAGGTCAGTGCATTATTACAGCTCTGTGCATTATTACAGGTCAGTGTATTATAACAGCTCTGTGCATTATTACAGGTCAGTGTATTATAACAGCTATGTGCATTATTACAGGGCAGTGTATTATAACAGCTCTGTTCATTATTACAGGTCAGTGTATTATAACAGCTCTGTGCATTATTACAGGTCAGTGTATTATAACAGCTCTGTGCATTATTACAGGTCAGTGTATTATAACAGATCTGTGCATTATTACAGGTCAGTGTATTATAACAGCTCTGTGCATTATTACAGGTCAGTGTATTATTACAGCTCTGTGCATTATTACAGGTCAGTGTATTATTACAGCTCTGTGCATTATTACAGGTCAGTGTATTATAACAGCTCTGTGCATTATTACAGGTCAGTGTATTATAACAGGGAAGGCATTGTATTATAACAGGGAAGGCATTATTACAGGTCAGTGTATTATAACAGCTCTGTGCATTATTACAGGTCAGTGTATTATTACAGCTCTGTGCATTATTACAGGTCAGTGTATTATAACAGCTCTGTGCATTATTACAGGTCAGTGCATTATTACAGCTCTGTGCATTATTACAGGTCAGTGTATTATTACAGCTCTGTGCATTATTACAGGTCAGTGTATTATAACAGCTCTGTGCATTATTACAGGTCAGTGTATTATTACAGCTCTGTGCATTATTACAGGTCAGTGTATTATAACAGCTCTGTGCATTATTACAGGTCAGTGTATTATTACAGCTCTGTGCATTATTACAGGTCAGTGTATTATAACAGCTCTGTGCATTATTACAGGTCAGTGCATTATTACAGCTCTGTGCATTATTACAGGTCAGTGTATTATTACAGCTCTGTGCATTATTACAGGTCAGTGTATTATAACAGCTCTGTGCATTATTACAGGTCAGTGCATTATTACAGCTCTGTGCATTATTACAGGTCAGTGCATTATTACAGCTCTGTGCATTATTACAGGTCAGTGTATTATTACAGCTCTGTGCATTATTACAGGTCAGTGTATTATTATACATCTTTGTAATTTTACAGCCTGGTGTGTTTGTTAAAGTGTAGTGGTTAAAAAAATAATAATAATAAAGATTAGCTGCGGCCCAACCAAACAGGTTGGGCATTTGATGAAGGCGCTCTGGTAGCGCTGAAACACGCGTCGGTTCACTGTTTTCTTTATTTCATTTATCACAGTTTTAGCACGATGGTGTTAAGTTAGCCGATCATCTTAGGTTATATGCCGGTATATACTTGCTCTCTGGGGGTTGCTTTCTGGAGATACCGTCATAGCAGGGAGCTTACTATGATTACAAAAAATGAACACTCTCTGTGACTAGCACTCAGGGCCGGCGCATCCATAAGGCGGCACAGGCGGCCGCCTTAGGGCGCACGGGCTCTGGGGGCGCAAGATTTCAGTGACCGGCAGGAGGGAAGCTCTCCCTCCTGCCGGGCCACCATCTCGGCCCCCGGTGCTGTGTGCGGCTGTGCTGAGATCAGACACGGCGAGGGAGCTCTAACCTCTCTGCTCTGCTCCCTCGCGCGCTGTCTGTCTGCTGATACCGCGGGAGCCGGAATATGACATTCCGGCTCCCGCGGTATCAGCAGACAGACAGCGCGCGAGGGAGCAGAGCAGAGAGGTTAGAGCTCCCTCGCCGCGTCTGATCTCTCAGCACAGCCGCACGCCGCCCAGCAGCCCCACTGGACCCCAGGGAAGGATTCATCATCCACACCAGCTCTCCAGGTAGGGAGGCTGGGTGGAAAATATTTATTTATAAAATAATTAGTGAGTGTGTGTGTGAGTGTATGTGTCTGTGTGTGTGTGTGAGTGTATGTGTCTCTGTGTGAGTGTGTGTATGTGTCTGTGAGTGTATGTGTCTGTGTGTGTGTGAGTGTATGTGTCTGTGTGTGTGAGTGTATGTGTCTGTGTGTGTGTGTGAGTGTATGTGTGTGTGTGAGTGTATGTGTCTGTGAGTGACAGTGTATGTGTCTGTGAGTGACAGTGTGTGCGTCTGTGAGTGACAGTGTGTGCGTCTGTGAGTGACAGCGTGTGCGTCTGTGAGTGACAGCGTGTGCGTCTGTGAGTGACAGCGTGTGCGACTGTGAGTGACAGCGTGTGCGTCTGTGAGTGACAGAGTGTGTGCGTCTGTGAGTGACAGAGTGTGCGTCTGTGAGTGACAGAGTGTGCGTCTGTGAGTGACAGAGTGTGTGCGTCTGTGAGTGACAGTGTGTGCATCTGTGAGTGACAGTGTGTGCGTCTGTGAGTGACAGTGTGTGCGTCTGTGAGTGACAGAGTGTGCGTCTGTGAGTGACAGAGTGTGTGTCTGTGAGTGACAGTATGTGTCTGTGAGTGACAGAGTGTGTGCGTCTGTGAGTGACAGCGTGTGTGTGAGTGCGTCTGTGTGTGTGCATGTGAGTGTATGAGTGTGTCTGTCAGTGTATGATGAGTGTGTTTGTCAGTGTATGAGTGTGTGTCTGTCAAATCAGTGAGAGTATGTTTGTCATTGAGTCTGTGTGTGACTATCAGTGTGTCTGTCAATGAGTGTCAATCAGTGTGGGTCTGTCAGTGTCAATGAATGAGTGTGTGTCAGATCAATTAGTCTGTGTCTGTCAGTGACGTCTGTGTGTTTGTCATTGAGTGTGTGACTGTCAGTGTGTACAGAGTGTAGCGGAGCGCGGTACAGGAGCTTCGGTTTCCTGTACCTGGCCAGACTGACAGGATGTGCTCACAGAGAGAGCACTCCCTGTCAGTTCGGCTGGGTACAGAAAACTGAAGCTCCTGTACCGCGCTCCGCTTCGCTACACTCTGTACACACTGACACACCAGGAAGGGGAGTGTGACCACTAAAGGGGTATGGGGTGCACCAAGGGACAGGGAGGGAATGGCAGAGAAACACCAAGAGACAGGGAAAAGAGGGGGTAGGGGAGAAGAACACTAAGGGACAGGGAAGGGACCATTAATGGTCAGGGAGGGGAGAGGGGCTGGTTAAGAGGCACATAGGTGAAGATGGTTTTTTTTTGGGGGGGGGGGGGGGGGGAGGGGAACGGAAAAATGCATCTTCGCCTATGTACCTAAAAATCCAAGCACCGGCCCTGCTAGCACTGCAATAGCAAGACAATAAGATTTGATCTATCACATTACAAGTGTCTATGTTTTGCATTAGTAAAGCAGTTGAGAGTTGCTCGTTTTTCATATTGGTTGATTGCCTATAAGCAGCAGCTTTTCTTGTGAGACCGTTATAGCAATGAAATAGTCTCGATCAAGCATTTTCTACTCACTATCTTAGTAACGTACAAGTGTATAGTTGTGTGTTAGCTTAGTAGCCTGACTCACATTAGAAAGTCTAGTATAATGTCAATATATTAGTCCCTATCTGGTTAACACCTTACATACTGTATCTTTATTCAGTTAGCAGAACTCTGCTCTTCACTCTACAGGCATCTATCCCACATAACGTTTCCTCAAATGTAACCAATTAAGATACTTTGTATTTATTTCAGTATCTCTTTTTGACCATATTGTGGTTCCTATATAGATGGATTTTTTCAGCAGTGTATACAACATAGCACAGCATTCCAATCCCTTTCTAATATATTTTACTCCCATATCGTCCTAACTCATATACTCTCCCCCTTTCTTTACTACTTAGCCACTTAGTTGGCTTCTTAAGGTTTTTTGCTTTTGATGTTCGGAATTGTTTGTTGTTTCCAATAAAGTCGTACATTAATTTTATATATATTCAGTCAGGATCCTCTTTTGCCCATTTGGACCTAGTGTCACTTTGGACATTTCTGTATTCATCTTTATGTCATCTAAAGGGTTACCCCCTAACTAGGGATCCTTACACACACCTCAAAAGTCCTTCTTATGGACTTTTTTTTGTCTTTTCAAATCAGGTATTTTAGCCTAAACCTAGAAATTTGTTTTTCTTCAATTCACTGTAATCATTGAAAAAACTATGCTTTTTTCTCAGACAGTGAAATCCATAAAGAATGGATCCTGCCGCGGGGGCATCTGGGACTATTAAATCACTGAAATGGAAATTAATAGAGGTTTTCGAAGTGAATGCAGATGGTCTGTTGGATGAACTCTCTCTGTATCTGATATCTCTAGAAGAATACATTAACCTGAAGGCAGCTGAAAGCCCGGTAGAAAGAATAGAGAACATGTTGAACCTCATACTTGAGAAAGGAGAACCGGCCTGCGAGAAATTCCTCAAACACCTGGAGAACATGATACCCAGGTTTCCAAAGTTACAGAACCTTTCAGGACACTTCCCAGAAAGTGAGTAATCTGAGTAATTATTAAAATGTCAATTATACTTTCTGCATCTGATGTCACATGAACACTGGCATGTGAAGGGGCCACATTGACTCTAATGATGTGCTCCTTAATTGCATCAAGAATTTGAGCATGGAATTAAGTTGTTTTTCAGACATATGCTAAAGCTTGACAGAGGAACATTGATGACACATTGGTAATATGGGAGAGCACACTCAAGCCCTTTTGTGACACAGTTGAGAAACTGCTGTAAGGATAACAGTTACACGCTGACTTTTAATATATAATTGGTCCTCTGAATTTTGTAACTGGGTAGTTAGCTTTGCTTTTGTTTATTTTTCTTATCTATTTTGGTCTCCTTATTTATGTATTGTTATTTTTTTTTTTTTAAATCAGCTTGTATTTGAAATTTACTTTGATTTCAGCTTGAATTTTCAGGTTAGTGAATAACCTGAACAGGGTTAAACTGGAGCAAGGTTTTTGATATTTTCAGTTATTACATTTTTTTTTTTTTATTGGGAAATTATTGCCTCAAGAAGGGAGGCAGGAATGGAAGAAGATGGTGGAGGAAGTGGGTTGGTATATGCAGCCAGGGGTTGTGTGTTCTAGGTGTCAGGATCCCGCGGGCGGCTGCGACGGGAGGCTGCAGTCCGCTCGCGGCACTCACCCTCCAGCCGTCCCCTTCCTGGAGTGCGCTCGGCGGGCGGCATCCTCCCAGCCACGGATGCCGAACGCGTCTTCCTCTACGTCCCCCAGCGGCAGCATGCATGACGCTGCACGCTGGGAGACCGCCCATTTTAATAAACGCCACCTGACCCAGTGTTAAAGGCGCGGTGCCTCAATCACAGTGGGAGGTCTAGATATCTGTGTGATTGTTAATTCTGAGTGGAAATTATCCAATCAGAATTAACCTATGGATTTAAATACTTACCTTTCCTGTTCCTCTCTGCCCTGTTGTGGTCTTTGCTTGCTAGTATTGCTACTGAACTTGTGTTTCTGGTTACGTACTCTCTGGCTTGTTTATCTGACTTTGTGACTTTCTCCTACCCTTTGACCTCGGCTTGTTTCTCGTTATTCTGTCTTCTGGTTCCCTTTACTCGGCTTGTCTCCTGACTATTCTTTGTGTGCTTAGCCCGGCCACTCTAAGGTCCGGTACTGCACCTTTTCTGTGTGTGTGTTAGCGTGTTTGGTTCCCGGAATCGTGACATTACAACAGGGCCATAATGGAACCTGCTGACATTCCACAGCTCCTAGTTAATCAGGAGGCTTGAATGGATGGTTTAGACCACCGTATGGATCAGTTTGCTCAAGCTTTACAAACCATACTGGCTCGTACTGCACACTTGCAACCTGCCGTTCAGGAGGCTGCTGCTGCTGTGCCCGAACCCATTCCCACTCCGGTACCCGTTCCTGCTCATGTAGTTCATATGACGCCGCCACAGCGCTACAGCGGTGACCCAGCATTGTGTCGTGGTTTCCTCAACCAAATTGATATCCATTTGGTGATGAATCCACATTCCATTCCCACTGACAGATCCAAAATTGCCTTTTTGATAAACCACCTGTCTGGGAGAGCTTTAGCATGGGCCAACCCCATGTGGGAAAATACGTCCCCTATGTCCTTTGCAGATTTTTTGACAGTTTTCAAACGCACGTTTGATCAACCCGGTAGGGTTGCCTCTGCTGGCAAAGCTCTGCTTAGGGTTCGACAGGGTAACAGATCTGTAGCGGATTATACTATCGAATTCCGCACTCTAGCATCTGAAGTGGTTTGGAATAACGACGCCCTCGTAACGGCAGTGGTGTCACTAGGGGGGGCCAGAGGGGGCCATGCTCCCCCCCTAGATCAGGCTGTGTCCCCCTTTGTGCCCCCCCCAATTGAAAGTAAAGTTACTGCTCGCTGGGCTCCCTCGATGTTACTGAGAGCCCAGCCCCTGAGCAGATGGATACTGCAGGCAGGGGAATCCCCCTACCTGTAAACACAGAGAGACACTGGAGGGGGGAGGGAGCAGGAAGCAGGCTGAAGGGGAGACTTCTAGTGCTGTGGAGTAGGAACCATTCTCCAGCCTCCAGGAAGTCTCCCCTTTGTTTCTGCTGGGGGAGCAGGAGAGCAGTGCACAGAGAGCACAGCCTGCTTCCTGCTCCCTCCTCACTCCAGTGTCTCTCCGTGTTTACAGGCAGGGGGATTCCCCTGCCTGTAGGATCCATCTGCTCAGGGGCTGGGCTCTCAGTAACATGGAGGGAGCCCAGCCAGCAGTAAGTACAGAATGGATCCTCCTCTACATCACAAGCAGACCCACATGGAGCCCAAGGGGGCTGATTTTGTGTATGTTTGTGTGTGTATAAAGTGTGACTAAACTGGTGTGAGTGACATTGTGTGTGTGTATAGTTCAGTAAGAGTGTGTGTTAGTGAGAGGTGTAACATTGTGGGTGTATACTTAATAGTGTGTGTGTTTGACATTGTGTGTGTAATTAATAGTGTCAGTGACATTGTATGTATACTTAACAGTGTGTGTTAGTGAGAGTGTATGACATTGTGTGTCTACTTAATAATAGTGAGTGTTAGTGAGAGTGTCAGTGACATTGTGTATATACTTAATAAGTGTGTGTTAGTGTATACTTCAGCAAGAGTGTGTGCTAGAGTGTGTAAGTGACATTGTGCGCTTACTGAAGACTGTGTGAGTGACCATGCGACCAATTATATCCATAATACATTTTATAGATTATAATTAAAAAAATGTTTCTTACAGTGAGCCTGTCAGACAGGTCCACTGTAACATTAATTAACTCAAACCAATTACTATAAATTAAATCCCACAATATTATAAATAAAATCCCACCAAATGAATGAAAATATTATTATCACAGCTATAATGTATATATTTCATGTAAAATGTATGTATTACAGACAACCCAACATGCAAAAATGCATTTCAGGGAGGTGACTTCACAAGTTACTACGCCACCCCCATACACATGTGCGCTCACTCCTCCTTTTTTTTTTTCTCTTTTCCCTTAACATCAGATATTGGGATCGCTTATGTCATAGCCAAATAACATTATCATACATCCCATATCATCATATGCTTAAGCTAATCCAAGTAAAAAAGAAAAAAAAAGGAGGACAGAAAAAGAACAAAAAAAGGAAAGAAAAGAAAGAACGAAAAGAAAACAGGAAAAGAAAAAAAAAAGAGAGAGATTCTGCCGTTACTTCTAACATTAGTGGACTACTAGCTTATCTTCAGTATGTCTTGAAATATTCTTGCTATGGTGTTATCTTACTATGGTGTTTCTACCCAATGCATTTGCCATATATCCCATATCTTATAGTAATGGTCTCTCTTCCCCTGAGTGGCCCAATGAACTTCTTCGAGTTCCCTCAAAGTTTCCACTCTAGAAATCCATTGTTCTTTAGTCGGAACACTAGATTTAAGCCAAAACAACGGGATCATAGCATTTGCCTCATTCAATAGATAGCTCAACAATATCTGTTTGTGATTCTCCTTGAAGGAAGCTGGCCAACCCAACAAAATCTTGAATGGGGACAGCTGGTTCAGCGTTGGAATTTTTTTATAAATGACACTCAATACCTGTATCCAATAGCTCCCAATAATTTTGCACTCCCACCATATGTGTTCCATATTCGCCCCCCTCTCGCCACATCTCCAACAGCCATCAGAAGCCAGTGCTCCATATTTTCCAAGTCAGTCCGGGGTATTATACCATCTATTAACTCTTTAAAAAAAAAAAATTTCCGGGGCGTGGCCTGGCAGCCGACGAAGATGGCAGCCTAACAAGGGAGCTCCCGCGAATCCACACTAAATCCAGCACCGGCAAACAGCATCGCAACCGCTAAAAGGTACTCACATGCCCCACAAAGGTCCCAGAGCCACCCCACGCAAGAAAAAACAGGGGGGACCGCAAGAATCCTCTCCCACAGTGGCCGACATGTTCGCGGCCTCCAGATCCACACAGGCCGCACAAGATGGCCGCCGGGCAGGCACACGAGGCTCCCACTCCCCATCCTCCAACACGGATAGGGGACAGCCCGAACAGAGTGAGGATACCGCCGCACAAATCTCGAAACAGCTTGCGGAGGTGAGAACCTATCTGGCGGGAGAGATCACCCGTAGCGCCCGAGATATCAAGGCCGAGATTCAGGCCCTAGGCGCCCGCACCGCTGTACTGGAGCAGCGCGTGGAAACCATAGTGCAAGGCCATAACACAGTGATACAGCACTCCACGTCCCTAAACCTTTACATCAGCGACCTGGAAATGCAAGTGGAGGATTTATCAAACCGCACGAGGCGGAATAACCTCCGAGTCAGAGGATGGCCAGAAGCAACACAAGAGGGCCCCCTGGCACCAATCATGGAGGCATATTTCAGCAACCTCCTACCAGAAATCCCTAAGACCCAATGGACTATGGACCGGGCGCACAGAGCCCTGCGGGCCCGACGCTCGAACACAGATGTGCCACGAGACATCATTATATGCTTCCATCACTTCTCAACCAAAGAGGCCCTACTGCGGTATAATCGGCAACATGAACTCACATACAAAGGCAAATCCATCGCATTATACCAAGATCTGGCCCCGAGCACTTTGCAAAGAAGGAGAGAATGGAGGCCGCTGACAGATATATTGCGGCAACATGAAATCCGCTTCACCTGGGGACACCCATTCAAAATAGTGGTCTTCACAGCTGGAAGAACACTTGCCTACACACCGGGAGGAGACCCACACAAGTTCCTCAGGGACCTAGGAATCACGCCACCGCAAGACTTCGCCCTACCTGGGCCTACCCGACCGGCCCTTACACCCCTCCCGAGAGAGTGGTACACGATCACAGCACAAGCGGACCGAGAGGACTGAGACCCGCAAACAGCCAGGCGCAACTCCAAAAGAGCGCTCACAAGACTTATTGCAGCAATTTTGGCGCTCTGGACGGTTAAGTTCTTCTGAGAGCAGACACCAGGACTCACACACCCCTTAAACCCCCGACAACCCTCTCCTCAATTTGTTTAAAACCTATGCATGAAACTGTCTTCAGTAAAACAAGGGGGAGAGAGAGGAAGGAGAGAGCAGACGACCTCACTGCATGCTGCACAGCGGCACTGACACCAACAGCACTGCAGACCACGAACACAGCCTGAATGGGCTTAACGCAAGGGTGCTGCTTGCACTGGGAGTGATGCACTGAGACAGTTCAAATCCCATGTCATCACGACTTACTATATTACACCTTTAATGCATTTCACTACTAAGGAGCCGGGATGGTCACCCGAGCACAAGAGGGAGGGGGGAGGGGGGGGGTGACTCTCAGGCAAAGATTGCACACAGGTAGGGGGACACTCCTAGACATGCTGAAACACTCCCAACTACACCTTACTCCGCCATTCCATTAATGTGCCTAACACACAGGGCAGGAATGTTTTCCTAATGCACTGATGAGAAACAATGATGGAGGGAGAACGGGAGGGCATACAGCAAGACACACAACAATCCAGTAAACCTTAACCACACCCTATATAGACTAACCCAGGAGGGTATGAAAGTTAGAGCAAACACTCACAGGGGAGGTCCCACAGGCCCCAGGGGCGACAACACGAAGATGGTTGTGACTCACACCACAGTGGATTAACGCGGGGCAATCACCGACTCCGAGAGGTGACTTTTTCTACGCCACTCGGAGGGGGTGAACACCCCCATTCTCATCTGGCACAGGTTAAGACCAGATGGTTAACAAATGTTTATGTTAATTGTTTATGTGAATATATGATGCAAATGTTCTTTCTTACTCAAGTTATTTTTCTTTTTCCTACTCTATTCTTTAAGACAAGTACTGATTCTTCATCCGCTCTCGCTGCCTGGATGCTGCCTGCGCCCCGAGGAGGAGCCCCGTAAGCAACTCAGCGCACACCTCAGCCCACGGTTCCCGGAGGAAGGGGGACCCCGCCACACTCAATGCCCTGAATACATCTCCAAATGGCCCTTAAGGTACTATCGTTAAATGTCAAAGGCCTTAACTCCCCCAACAAGCGCAGATTGCTGGTGAGGGACTTGAAAGCCAAAAAAATTGACATAGCACTAATACAGGAGACACACCTCCCCAGGTCGGCGACCACTAGGTTGACGGACAGAAACTACACGACAGTTCACGAAGCACGAGCACTACGGAAACGGGCAGGAGTAGCAATTCTCCAACATAAAAACTGTCCCCTAAACATTTCCACCATTCAAGCTGACCCAGAGGGGAGATTTATATACATAGGGGGCACACTCTACACCACTAAAATACACATCATTAATGTTTATGCTCCCAACGAGCCAGACCAACAGTTCTGGGCGAGCCTGGAAATGCTGGTGGCGGGAACAGGGGGAGGGGTCCTCCTGGTAGGGGGCGACTTCAATGCTGTACCCAGCCCAGTAGCTGACAGAAGCACGAAACCAGGCACCGTCAGATCACAGGGCAGAGGGAGCCAAGACAAGCAATTACACACATTCCTGACACACACAGGCCTCCTTGACGCCTGGCGGCTGCAACACCCAACCACAACAGACTACACGTTCTATTCAGCACCACACAACACCTACTCCAGAATAGACAACATATTTCTCAACGGAGCAGGGATGGCCAAAACAATCCACACGGAAATTAACAACATCACATGGTCAGATCACGCAGACATCACACTCACACTCAGCAATCTGTGCTACAAATCCAACTGGTCGTGGAGGCTCAACAATAGCCTCTTAAGGGATGACACAACACGAACAACCATCCAACACGCCATCACAGAATACTTTGACATAAACACAACCCCCGAGGTTAGCCCCACCACGGTATGGGCAGCACATAAAACAGTAATACGTGGACACTTCATAAAACTGGCCACACAGAAAAAGAGGGCCAAAACGAAACAGCTACTTGACTTACAATCTGCTCTACGCAAAAAGGAGCAACAACACAAAACAAACCCAACAGACCCACTCCTCAGGGAACTCAATGACATCAGACACTCAATCAGGGACATCACTCTGGAGACGGTCTCACGGTCCATTCTATGGTCAAAACGACTTTTCTATGAAAAGGCCAATAAGACAGATACACTCCTAGCAAGAGTCCTCCGCCCGAGACCATAACAAAAATACGCACAACAACAAACACACTAGTCAAAACTCCTGAAACTATAAACGCAGTGTTTACATCCTACTTCTCCGACCTTTACAACCACTCCCCCCAACTCAAGACCACCAACACGACATATATGGCAAACGTGCGCCGCTTCCTCTCCGAACTCACTATTCCAAGGGTGAGCGGAGCCGAAGCCGATGACCTGCAGGCACCAATCACACAGATGGAGGTTGAGGCAGCAATAGCATCCCTAAAAGGCAACAAAGCACCAGGACCAGACGGCTATGACATTAGTTACTACAAACAATTCAAAGACGTATTGGCCCCACCCCTCACAACCCTTAGCAACCACTTTCTGCAGGGAGGGACACCTGATGGCGACATGGCAATGGCAAACGTTGTCCTTCTGCCAAAACCAGGGAAGGACGAGACACTGGCCCCGAGCTACAGGCCCATCTCATTAATCAACACCGACCTTAAAATATTCGCTAAAATTTTGGCATCCAGACTGACCCCCCTGCTCCCGCGCCTGATCCACCCGGACCAGGTGGGCTTTATGCCAGGTCGCCAACTATATGAAAACACACGCAGGGGAGTTAGCACGATCTGGCACATGGGGGCTTCCAAGGCGCCTTCTCTGGCACTCTCTTTAGATGCGGAGAAGGCGTTTGACAGAGTGCTATGGCCTTATTTATTTGAACTACTCCAATTCCAAGGGTTCCCAGAGGCCTTTGTCACAGCAATACAAGCACTATACACAGACTTAAAAGCGCAAATACTCATCTCAGGGGCCCGCAAGAGACCCTTCACGCTAGGGAACGGCACCAGACAGGGTTGCCCACTGTCCCCATTACTCTTTGCTCTAACCTTAGAACCACTATTACAAGCCATTAGACAGCACCCAAACATACAGGGCATCGTAATAAGAGACACACCATTCACAGTATCAGCCTATGCTGACGATGTCATGATAACGCTTCAGGAACCCATGCAGTCTCTCCGACACCTCACACAAGTACTGGAGCGCTTTGGGACGATTGCGGGGTACAAAATAAACTACTCCAAATCCGTGGCCATGCCCTTCCACTTAGAACCCACGGACGTAGCCCGCATACACGACATGTATCACTTCAAGATAGCCACTGACGAATTCATGTATCTAGGGATACGACTGACAGCAAACACCTCCTCATTGTTTACCCGCAACTATA
Source organism: Pelobates fuscus (assembly GCF_036172605.1). Lineage (NCBI taxonomy): Eukaryota > Metazoa > Chordata > Amphibia > Anura > Pelobatidae > Pelobates > Pelobates fuscus. Next base: position 170,939,135 of record NC_086324.1, on the reverse strand, counting down.
CACCTCTGTTCCGAACTCTCCTTAAGGAACTAGAACAGTGGACAGACAGACCCATCTCATGGATGGGAAGAGTAAACTCTATAAAAATGAACGTATTACCGAGGATCTTGTTCCTCTTTCAGGCTCTCCCGATACCGGTAACCAGAGGGGACCTGATAGGCATCCAAAGAGCGATAGATGCCTTCATCTGGCATAATAAACGACCAAGGATAGCGCGCGCCCTCATGTATAGACCGAAACCTAGGGGGGGACTGGGACTGCCCAACATATACGCCTACTACCTAGCTGCACAGCTGACACAGATAATACAGTGGCACGCACCACCAGGAAAACGAAGATGGGTGGACCTGGAGTCGCTGATGACAGGTCAGGACCTCCCACAATTTTTCATATGGGCACCCAAATCCCAAAGAGCCATGCTAAGAACCGCGAACCCAGCCATACTCAACTCCATTCGGATATGGGACCAAACTAAAACGAAGTACACCCTCAGTACCCAATTATCCCCCATGACACCGATCCTTAGAAACAGGGCCTTCCCCCCGGGAATGAGGGCAGGTGACTACAAGGGGATAGAAGCCACAGGGCTCCAAAGATATACCCACCTATATATAAACCAACAAGTGGTCACTTATGAACACCTAGCCACCGAAGCCACCTTACATACCAGAGACTACTTTAGATACATGCAAATCAGAGACTTTGCACACAAACCCGACGTACGGAAAGCAGCCCTAACACCATTAACTTTCTACGAAAAACTATGCTACAACGAGACAACACAAACCAAACTCATCACGCTAATGTACAACCATCTCATAGGGGCCCCAGACGGAGAAGACTCACTGCGTTATACCAAACAGTGGGAAACCGACCTGGGGGAGACACTAGAGGGCACGGAGTGGCAGGAGATATGGGAAGCATGCACCAAAACCACAATCTGTATAACACTTCAAGAGCAATCCTATAAAACACTATTTAGGTGGTACATGACACCGGTAAAACAGAAACACATGGGATTGAACCCCACAGATGACTGCTGGCATGGATGTGGGGGGAAAGGAACATATATTCATATGTGGTGGGAATGCCCAGAGGTAGCAAACTACTGGCGCAATATAGTAGAACTTAGCTCCCAAATCCTACAACGACGACTGGGAATGGACCCTTGGGCGTGCCTACTCTCGAGACCCACTGAAGGCCTCCCCAGGCATGAACAAAGGCTACTCAATATGCACTACCTGGCAAAAGTGGTCTTGTCCAGACCTCCCGAGTATATCCCTGGTCAAAACTAAAATGCGAGATAACTATATAATGGATAAATTAACCGCCCAGGTACGAAACTCAATGCCTAAGTTCCAAAAAGTATGGGACCTATGGGAACAATACGACACCTAAGGGAGCAACCCGGGGAGCAGGGCAGCATCCACACAGCTCAAAAAGCGGAAACCTAAAAACACGATTATTACCAATTATCACCCCATCACCCGGACGGGTGGCAGCGGCACCACCACCGGACGTGTGAGGGATCAAACTCGAAAAACACAAAGAAAACGCAACCTCAGCAACAACGGATATCTATGTACTTGTCTCTTACTACTTACCTTTTACTTTCCTCTTAACTTTCTTTTATTGAATGCAAGCTCTAGTAACTCATAAACTGACAAATGAGGGAATAAATCACAACATCTACTAGCAGTAGCAACTAACGGGAAGCAGGTAAACGGTCACACACCCTCCGGGGCCAGAGACCGCTTGCCAACAAAATAGAAAATAACAGACGAAACAGACGAAAATGTATACAGGAAAAGCAACGTATATAAAATGTATAATGTAACTTTTACCGCTGACACTCTGTAAAACTATACCAGCAAATGTGATATCAAATGCATAAATGTAAACGCTTATACGGTAAATCTCAAAATCGTCTGCTCAAAAATAAAGAATTTAAAAAAAAAAAAAATGTCCTAGAAGTGCTCACCTGAGCCTTCATCCCCAATTTGAACACAAAGGACCAATCATTGCTGTCCATTTGAATATTCAAACCTTGCGTCCATTTAAATTGGAATGAAGGGACAGTCTTCTCCACAGCCCCTCTATGAATTAAACTGTATATACTAGACAAGTAACACTTTTTCTCTATACCAGGACCACAAAGTGACTCAAAACCTGTTCTATCTCTCGTCTGCCAATATGGTAGCACTTTTTGGTTTATAAAGAACTTTAAATACCTAATACCCATTCTATCTATAAGTGCTGTCATATTGTCCCATAATGGGAACTCTTAATCTATTGGGTGTTTCATCTGTTATTAAACTTGTTACTAGAGGGTCTACCTCTCCTGTTAACTTTTCCAATAATTTATGACCCGAACCAAACTGGAACTCCAAATTAGATGCTATTGGGAAGAAAACTGATAGTCCCGGGGATAGCCCATCTATCTTTAAGCCTTCTCCAAGTCTGTATAGTGTGGTTTATAATTGGCTGGTTAGATGGTGATAATAATTTTAATTTACAATTCTGCCAAGGCAGGGTCTCCAACTTCACCTTTATAAAATCCTTTTCTATCATATGCCATGGATTCACCTTGTCTATAGCCGTCCATTCTCTATTTCGAACGCATAATACCGCAACATAATATCTTTAAATATGCGGAAGGCCCAAGCCACCTCTCTCAATAGGTAATGTCAATGTATTATACGCAATACGTGGAGTTTTATGATTCCAAATAAATGAAAGGAATGTAGACCGCACTTTTCTAAAAAAGTCTCTCGGCAGAAAGACCGGCAATGTCTGAAACAGATATAATATCTTAGGTAAAATCATCATTTTTAAAATATTAACTCTCCCGATCAATGTGAAAGAGGCCTGATTCCATTTTTTTAAATCTTCTTCAATCTTACTCAATAGTCTCCCATAGTTCAATTTGAATAGATCTTTTTGATGTATCGTCAATTGTCTCACTAAGTATGTTATACTAATGTCTGTCCACTTATATATGTAAAGCTTTTGTAAGTCCTCTTTAATTCGTCTATTTATCCCCACTCTCAATATTTCAGACTTATCTGGATTTACTTTAAAGTTAGATAAGCCACAGAATTTCTCCAGTTCCTCATGAACATAAGATAATGTATATCGGGGTTCTGTAAGCGTAAGTAAAACATCATCAGCGAAAGCAGTTACTTTAACTTCTCCTCCCGTATACTTATATCCTTTAATATCTATATTCTTTCGGATGGCTTCTAAAAAAGGTTCAAATGCTAAAACAAAAAGAAGAGGGGACAATGGGCAACCCTGACGGGTGCCGTTACTAATATCAAAGGAGTTGGAGAGTTGACCATTAACACGGACATTAGCAGAAGGGCCTCTATACAAAGTCTGTGCCCAATTGCAAAACCGCGGGCCAAGCCCCCATGCCTCTAAAATAACAGATAGGACCGATCCACCCTGTCAAAGGCCTTCTCTGCATCTATAGTTAACAGAGCTATAGGACTTTTATTTATTATAGCTCCATGTATTACATTCATAATTGTAGTGGTATTGTCTCTGGCTTCACGGCCAGAGACAAAGCCAGCCTTATCAGGGTGGATCAGTCCAGGCATAAGGGGCTTAAGCCTATTTGCCAAAAGTTTTGCAAATATTTTTAAATCAACGTTAATTAAAGAAATCGGTCTGTAACTACTGCATATTTCTGAATCTTTCCCTTCTTTATGTATCACAGCAATTACTGCTCTCAACATTGATGGCGGAATGTCCATAGTTGGAGATAGGCCATTAAAGGTTCTTAGAAAATGTGGCTCAAGAATATTATAGAATTGTTTATATTAGCGTGCAGAGAGACCATCCGGCCCAGGGCTTTTTTTAAGAGGCATTGCTTTTATCACTGCCGAAAGCTCCTGAGGAGAAAACAGTTCCTCTAGTTGGGCTGATGTATCTTTAGGAATTTTTAATGGGATATTTTTAGATAGATATTGTTCTCTTTCATATGAGGTCTTCTCAAGGGGTTTTAAATTGTAAAGATCTTTATAATAATTCCTAAAAGTGTTTGCTATTTCCTCAGTAGTATTACAGATTTTACCTTGTGTGTCTTTCATTTTAGGTATATAAGTTTTTTGTAACTTTACTTTTAAGACTTTAGCTAAAAATTTCCCACTTTTATCCCCATGTGAGTAGGTTGTACTTTGTGTCAGCAGGACAGCTCTTTGGGCCTCATATGTCAATAATGATCTCAGCTTAGATCTATTTGCCGATAAACATTAAAAATTTTCTTCAGTTGGAGATTGCTTATGCATAGATTCCAATATATCCAGTTTTTTAACAAGCCTTTGAATTTCTTCGGCTCGTTCCTTTTTACATCTAGCACCCCATTTGATTAAGACCCCCTGATCACACTCTTATGCGCTCCCCATATCCATAAGTCATTAATATCATCTGTGCAGTTATCTAGAAAATATTGAGAGAGCTTTTCTGATATATCCTTAGAGACCCTTGGGTCATCAAGAAGCGACTCATTTAGTCTCCATATATTATTAGCCTTCCCAACACCCTGCAACTCGATATCCAGGAAAATGGGGGCATGGTCAGACCACGTAATATTTCCTATTTTTGCTTCCTTAACCAAATGAAGATACCTATGGTTTACAAAAAACATATCTATCCTAGAATAACTGTCTGCAGCTGATGAATAGAAAGTATAATCCCTTTCATACTGATGGAACATACGCCAGCAGTCAATCAATTGGTGGAGTGCAAAATCCCTAGGACTAATGACCTCTGACTCTTTTGTGTTTCTCTCGTACTTGAAGAGCTATCCACTGCATAATCCAAGACCATATTATAATCCCCACCAAGTATCAAAACTCCTTCCTTGAAATCTTCCAGTTTCCTTAAACATGTTTTCAAGAAAGATGCCTGATTAGCGTTGGGAACATATATATTTGCTAGCGTAATCATTTGGTCATTAAGCTTCCCTTTTAGGAAAATATATCTACCTCCTCGATCCATTTTACTATCTAATTGGGCAAAATTCAAATCAGAGTTTTTAAAAAATAGCCACTCCTCTAGACTTGCCTTTCATAAAGTTGCTATAGAAAGTCTGGTTGAATTTATTCACATTAAGTCTAGGCTGAAAAGTATTCTTATAATGAGTTTCTTGAATAAATACGATATATTTTTTTTGCCTTTCTAACTCCTGAACCAAGATAGAGCGTTTCCTTGGGGAATTCAGACCATTAACGTTCAATGACATACAACTAATCTGTACCATAGAAGCAGTATAAAAATTCCATTTCTATAATTACTGAACTCAAGCCACTTACCGCTACTCCTATTTTTATGCAGAAGGCAGAAAAGAAAAAAGAAAAAAGAGAAAAAACAGAAGTAAAAAAAAAGAAATATATAATCATAATATAAATGCTATTTTCAATATAGGATAAGATGCCACCCCCGTGGGAGACCCATTTGTGTCCACAAGACATATCGGCATATTCCCGAGGGGGGGTGGGGGGGGAGAGGAAGAGAAAGGTAGGTGGGAACAAAATTATAGGCTAATTTTCCAGGAACCCTAAATGGTTATTCTACATAGCCATGATACGTCATCCCATGTTCATCCCATGAACAAAATTATAGGCTAATTTTCCAGGAACCCTAAATGGTTATTCTACATAGCCATGATACGTCATCCCATGTTCATCCCATGAACAAAATTATAAGCTAATTTTCCAGGAGCCCTCCATGGTTATTCTACATAGCCAAGATACGTCATCCCGTGTTCCTCCTTTTGCAAGGCCTTCTGGTGTTTTTAAGGCCATCATTCCCTAATGGTTTCGGCGATTTTTTTATTTTTTGTTTTGCTTTGCCATTTAAATTTTTGTATCTCTTGTAGTGGAGAGATACCTGAAAGACCTGTCCAGTCTTCAATCTCTATGTGAGGAAGCCCCAAAGCTTGTAAAAAGTCTGGTATGTCTGCTGGAGCCTTTATCGTATATGTTTTGGAGTGTTGAAAAACCATTAGAGCAAATGCATAGTTCCACCGGTATTTTATTTGTTTCTGTCCTAGTAGAAGAGTAATCGGTCTCAAAGCCTTACGTGCCATTAAGGTAGAGGGTGAGAGGTCCTGGAAAATTGCAATAGTATACTCATATTTAATTTCCTTCATCAATCAGGCTTTCTGTACTATCTCTTCTTTTATTGAAAAGTCATGGATACAGCAGATTAAATCTCGAGGATTTTCTTGTGGTGGATTCCTTGGTCTTCCCACTCTATGTGCTCTATCAAGCTTAATTTTAGTGTCCAAAGATCTTCCTAAAATCAGATTGAAAATACGATTAAGAATCTTTGTGGGATCTTCCAATTCGTCCTGCATGGTTTCAGGTACACCTCTTATTCATAAATTATTTCGTCTTCCCCGATTGTCAATATCATCTAATTTCCTTTGTAAGGACAAGATAGCTTCAGTCTGTGATCTTTGGAATTTTGAGCATTCAGTCCACTGGTTTTCATTTATTTCTTGATTATCTTCCAGTGTACAGACCCTATCTCCTAAATGATGTATTTCTAAGGTAACTGCTTTTAATTTTTCAGAGAAACTATCTTCCATTTTTTTAAACATATCCATCAAATCCGCTTTAGAGGGTAATTGTGCCAAGATTGTTCTGATGTCTGCGCCTTCCGTTAAACTCTCCGACATTGTAGGACTGACTGGTGAACTCAAAGGTTCATAGACTGGAGATGGAGATGCCCATTTCTCAGTGTGGTCTTGTTCCTGGCCTATTCGGTCTGTACATAATCTTTGTGGCGATGAATTAGATATAGCAGATTTAAGACCTACAGCAATTGTCGCTGTCTGACAGGTTTTTTTAGGACCCATTATTTCTCAAATAGATCGTCCAGTTATACTCAAGGGGTATCTCAGGGCTATTTACCAAGGCTTCTTCAAGCTATGAATCAAACTATGAATTTCACACCCCACCGAGTATCACTGAAGTATTACTGAAGTAACCTTTTTACAGGTTCCTTATACTTTGGAGAGCTTCAGGAGATCTCCAAATATATTACTGAAGTACTACTAAGGTACCCGTTTTACAGGTTCCTTACAGGTTCCTTATATTTTTAGAGAGCTCCAAGAGATCTCCAAATATGTTACTAGAATATTACTGAAGTACCCGTTTTACAGGTTCCTTGTACTTTAGAGAGCTTCAGGAGATCTCTGGGTATCATTCGGCACTAGACCAGCAGCCTAGTATATCGCAATAGTTAAATTAGCACAGTTTAAGCCCAATTAGACCAGTTAGAGCGATAATTAGCTAACTAATATGCTTAATAGGCTTAATAGCTGACCACTACTTGAGAGAGCAGGAAGCAAGGAGCCTCTATAATGCAAGTCAAGCAAAGAGCCTCTGTAATGCAGATCAACTACTAGCCATCAGCAATCAGATACAATTAACCAGTTCTCCTATGCACTTTGTATCAGTATTGCTCTTAGTAACAATACATTTTTACAGTGATACAATTTTCCATTATTCAGTCATCGGTATACAGTATTCAGTGTATCAAATTCAATTTTCAGTTTTAGTGCTCAGTCCCACTAAACCAGTGATGGCGAACCTTTTTGAGCCCGAGTGCCCAAACCGCAATACATGCCAACTTTTTTTTCCTTAAAGTGCCAACACGGCAATTAAACCTCAATACTGAGGTTTAAGTTTAGAAAAAACAACTCGTACTGTTGTCCGAACTAATTAACAACTTTTGTTTTAAAAGAACACAACAGCAGAGAGTTCAATAATACAAATGTTAAATAATGATATAAATAGATAAAATTAAGCTTATATTTATTAGTATCTCCAACAAATGCAATACATACACACAGAGACTGCTGAATACATACACACAGTCTGCTGAATATACACACACAAGACTGCTGAATACACACACACACAGACTGCTGAGTACACACACACAGACTGCTTAGTACACACACACAGACTGCTGAGTACACACACACAGACTGCTGAGTACACACACACAGACTGCTGAGTACACACACACAGACTGCTGAGTACATACACACAGACTGCTGCGTACACACACAGATTGCTGAGTACATACATACAGTTCGCTGAGTACACACACACACAGACTGCTGAATACACACACACACACAGACTGCTGAATACACACACACACAGAGAGACTGCTGAATACACACACACACACACACACAGACTGCTGAATACAAACACACACACACACACACAGACTGCTGAATACACACACACACACACAGACTGCTGAATACACACACACACACACACAGACTGCTGAATACACACACACACTGCATTGAGGGGTGTAGTTTAAGGGGCATTGAGGGGTGCTGTGTGTGTGCTGTGTGTGGGGTGCTGTGTGTGCTGTGTGTGTGTGTGAGGGGTGCTGTGTGTGTATGAAGGGTGCTGTGTGTGTGTATGAGGGGTGCTGTGTGTGTGTGTGAGGGGTGTGTATGAGGGGTGGTGTGTGAGGGGTGTGTATGAGGGGTGGTGTGTGTGAGGGGTGGTGTGTGTGTGTGTGAGGGGTGGTGTGTGTGTGTGTGTGAGAGGGGTGGTGTGTGTGTGTGAGGGGTGGTGTGTGTGTATGTGTGTGTGGGGTGGTGTGTGTGTATGTGTGTGTGGGGTGGTGTGTGTGTGTGTGTGGGGTGGGGTGTGTGTGTGTGTGTGTGAGGGTGGTGTGTGTGTGTGAGGGGTGGTGTGTGTGTGTGTGTGTGTGTGAGGGGTGGTGTGTGTGTGTGTGTGTGGGGTGGTGTGTGTGTGTGTGTGGGGTGGTGTGTGTGTGTGTGTGGGGTGGTGTGTGTGTGTGTGTGAGGGGTGGTGTGTGTGTGTGTATGAGTGGTGGTGTGTGTATAAGTGGTGGTGTGTGTATGAGTGGTGGTGTGTATGAGTGGTGGTGTGTGTGTGTGTATGAGTGGTGGTGTGTGTGTGAGGGGTGGTGTGTGTATGAGTGGTGGTGTGTGTGTGTGTGTGTGTGTGTGTGTGAGACAGGGGTGCTGTGCTGTGTGGGGGGTACGGCTGCTGTGCTGTGGGGAGTAGGGGTGCTGTGTGTGGAGGTAGGGGTGGGGAGCGATGCTGGGTGTAGGGGAGGGGAGGGAAGCTGGGTGTAGGGGAGGGGAGGGAAGCTGGGTGTGGGGGAGGGGAGGGAAGCTGGGTGTGGGGGAGGGGTGGGATGCTGGGCGTGGGGGAGGGGTGGGATGCTGGGTGTGGGGGAGGGGAGGGATGCTGGGGGATAGGGGTGCTGTGTGGGGGGCAGGGGTGCTATGTGGGGGGTAGGGGTACTGTGTGTGGGGGTAGGGGTGCTGTGGGGGGTAGGGGTGCTGTGGGGGGTAGTGGTACTGTGTGTGGGGGGTAGGGGTGCTGTGGGTTGTTACGGGTGCTGTGGGTGGTTAGGGGTGCTGTGGGGGGTAGGGGTACTGTGTGTGGGGTAGGGGAGCTGTGTGTGGGGTAGGGGGAGCTGTGTGTGGGGTAGGGGGAGCTGTGTGTGGGGTAGGGGAGCTGTGTGCGGGGGGTAGGGGAGCTGTGTGCGGGGGGTAGGGGAGCTGTGTGTTGGGGGTAGGGGAGCTGTGTGTGGGGGGTAGGGGTGCTGTGTGTGGGGGGTAGGGGTTCTGTGTGTGTGGGGTAGGGGTGCTGTGTGTGGGGGGGTAGGGGTGCTGTGTGTGGGGGGGTAGGGGTGCTGTGTGTGGGGGGGTAGGGGTGCTGTGTGTGGGGGGGTAGGGGTGCTGTGTTTGGGGGGTAGGGGTGCTGTGTGTGGGGGGGTAGGGGTGCTGTGTGTGGGGGCGTAGGGGTGCTGTGTATGGGGGGTAGGGGTGCTGTGTGTGGAGGTAGGGGTGGGGAGCGATGCTAGGTGTAGGGGAGGGGAGGGAAGCTGGGTGTGGGGGAGGGGTGGGATGCTGGGTGTGGGGGAGGGGAGGGATGCTGGGGGATAGGGGTGCTGTGGAGGGGTGCTGTGTGGGGGGGGTAGGGGTGCTGTGGGATAGGGGTGCTGTGGAGGGGTGCTGTGTGGGGGTAGGGGTACTGTGTGTGGGGGGTAGGGGTGCTGTGTGTGGGGGTAGGGGTGCTGTGTGTGGGGGGTAGGGGTGCTGTGTGTAGGGGTAGAGGGGCTGCTGTGGGGGGGTAGGGGTACTGTGTGGGGGGGTAGGGGTACTGTGTGGGGGGGTAGGGGTACTGTGTGTGGGGGGTAGGGGTACTGTGTGGGGGGGTAGGGGTACTCTGTGGGGGGGGTAGGGGTACTGTGTGTGGGGGGTAGGGGTACTGTGTGTGTGGGGAGGTAGGGGTACTCTGTGGGGGGGTATGGGGTGCTGTGTGGGGGGTAGGGGTACTGTGTGGGGGGGTAGGGGTACTGTGTGGGGGGGTAGGGGTACTGTGTGTGGGGGTAGGGGTACTGTGTGTGGGGGTAGTGGTACTGCTGGGGGGTAGGGGTACTGTGTGGGGGGGTAGGGGTACTGTGTGGGGGGGTAGGGGTACTGTGTGGGGGTAGGGGTACTGTGTGGGGGGTAGGGGTACTGTGTGTGTGGGGGGTAGGGGTGCTGTGTGGGGGGTAGGGGTACGCTGTGTGTGGGGGGGTAGGGGTGCTGTGTGGGGGGGTAGGGGTGCTGTGTGTGGGGGGGTAGGGGTTCTGTGTGTGGGGGGGTAGGGGTTCTGTGTGGGGGGGGTAGGGGTACTCTGTGTGTGGGGGGTAGGGGTGCTGTGTGGGGGGGTAGGGGTGCTGTGTGTGGGGGGGTAGGGCTAACGTAATAAAATAAAAAATAAAAAAAAGTATATTAAATCAGTCCCCCCCCTTCCTCCTTCTTACCTCTAATGAAGGAAGGGGGGGGACACAGCCATCCCTGGTGGTCCGGTGGTGGCAAGCATTCTTCCGGGTCGGGAGGCAGGAGAGGGATCTTTGCAGCAGCTCCCCTGTCCTCCCACGCGATGCTGTGTGGAGCGTTGCCATGGTAACGCGCGGCAACGCTCCACACAGCTTGCTCGCGGGAGGACAGGGGAGCTGCATCACAGATCCCTCCCCTGCCTCCCAACCCGGAAGCAGAGTAGGCACCTGCCGTTTCGGGCAGGCAGGTGCCTACTCTGCATTATTGGCGAACCTATGGCCGCGTGCCCACAGAAAGGGCCCGGCGTGCCACCTGTGGCACGCGTGCCATAGGTTCGCCATCACTGCACTAAACAATGTATAAAAGTATTGATGTATCAATGTATCAATATGTATCAATATATCAGTATGTCAGATGTAATAAATGCAGCAACAGACAAATGAGAGAAAAAAAAGGTGCAAAAGGTCCTGAAATAGACACAAGCCACTCTAGTCTGCCCTTAATCAGATTCTATACAGATTGTTACAGATTGTTGCTCAATATTTTTTCTATTTTGCTACTTGCGTAAGGTGGAGGGTACTATTCCCCACAAGGAGAAAGTAAACCTCATATCTCGTCTTCCTGACGTTCTTGATGTTAGGCCGGTGCCTGGCGTTTTTTGATCTCTCCACCTGTCTTCTCCACTTTGCTCCAAGTAATCTCTGCTCTCGCTCTCGCTCAGTATCCGCCTCAGTGTCTGCCACCTTGTGCCGCTTAGTGCCGCTGGCCGTCCAGTATTTACTGCCGCAACTAAGCTGCAGCTAATCGCTCGTACCACGCTGCACGCCGTCCACCGCACTCAGTCCCCCGCCGGCTTCAAACTTTTCCCGCTGCCTCTCTCTTCGGAAACTCCGCCCCCCCAGACGCGGCGTGCTCACGTCACGTCATCCCGTCGTTCTCAAGGGGTTATCCTCTTAGTTGGTTATCCTCTTATTATACACACGTTTTGTAATTGCCCCCCTACTTTTGTCCCTGGCCCCCCATTTGCCCCCCCTAAATATGAATGCTGGAGACGCCACTGCTGCTCCCAGTATTATAGTTATGTCCCATACAGGCGTGGTAGCTGGGTGAAAACAAGGTCACCCCTGTTTGATTATTTATTTAAACACCCCCATATGCTGGCCTTGGATGGGACATGTTTCTTAATATAAATCCCCCACCACAGTTTGAGCGAGGTCTCATACATTATTATTTCACAGGACCCATCCCATGGAATGTTGCCTTTCTAGTGCCTGGGAGTAATGCCTGTTCAGTCACTAGTTTATAGTTACACTGAGCAGCCACTCACTCGCATGGCAGGGGGTTCATAAGCGGGGTTAGAAACCTCCCTTGTAGTAATGTAGTAAAGGGGGTAATAATCACCTCCATATAGCTTGTTTATTTTTATTTTTTTAGCATTTAAAGTGGTGGTTGGCTAGTAAACGTTTGCCAGCCACCCCATGACTAAACATCACACTGCTGAGGATTTGTTTTAGCTACGGTCAGTGAGGAAATAGTTCATAGTTTTAGAATCTGAACTCGGATTTGAACCATTGGACTTCCATTTTAAAAATCTAGCCTGGATATCAGGCAGCATTCAGTTCAGTTAAAATTCAGACACTACTTAATATAAGCAGGGGCATGAAAAAAGGTACAGTGAACATAAGATCGATAAAGGTGTACAGGGGTTGGAAAATTAGCCACAGTCATAAGGCTAAATCAAAGTACCATATCCACAAGTATGTTGTACATCTATCAGTCACAATGTAATTACAAAGTGTGTATAGAGAAAACATGCAAAGGAAAATCAAGCAGGAAATGTAAACATAAAAAACAAACCAAAAAAGTACTTTACCAAAGTGTTAATACTGTCTAGAGATCATTTCTCACTGAGAGGCATCCACCAAAAACACCCAACGTTTCAGTAACCATCGTCTGACTTATGAACAGTTTATAGATGCTAACACTGCACAAAAAACGCGACAGTCCCTCCCTCCCTTCAATTTGACGACATTGGTCATAGTGGGCTTTAAACACATTCAGGGGCGGACTGAGAACCCTCAGGGCCCCCGGGCAAAATAAATCAAGGGCCCCCTTACAGGCCCCACCCATACTCCGCAGCAAGCACCACCCATGTCCCGCCTCCATGCACCGCCTCCAGCCACACCCTACACAATCTTTAGACACAAGGAACAAAAGTGCAATAATCCCTTCAAGGCCCCATTAGAGACTACAATTGAGGGCTAATGGGCCATGGAGGGGGGTCTTTCTAGCAGAGGCTATCTCAGTGTCCTTTAGAGAGTGTGTTAGAAAGAATCCCCTCCAGGCCCTATTAGAGTCTAATAGGCTTGGAAGGGGGTCTTTCTAACAGAGGCCATCTCAGTGTCCCTGCTGGAAACAGTCGCCTCCAGGCCCCAGTAGAGACTACAATTGAGGGCTAATGGGCCATGGAGGGGGGGAGTATTCTAGCAGAGGCTATCTCAGTGTCCTTTAGAGAGTGTGTTAGAAAGAATTTCCTCCAGGTCCCATTAGAGACTACAATAGAGTCTAATGGGGCCTGGAGGGGGGTCTCTCCAACACTCTGGTTCCTATTCACAATATAGCAACACAACATAGCTCGCTGATACCTAGGCCAAGTTGGCTCCTCTTACCTTAATTACTGTTGTTGGCTGGCAGTCTGTGGGCTTGCTGGAAGGCTGTGGGCTTACTGGCTGCGGCTGGCAGGCTGTGGGCTTGCTGGCAGGCTGTGGGCTTGCTGGCTACTGCCGGCAGGCTGTGGGCTTGCTGGCTGCGGCTAGCAGGCTGTTGGCTTGCTGGCTGTGGCTTGCTGGCTGGCAGGCTGTGGCTTGCTGGCTGCGGGCTTGCTGGCTGTAAGCCTAACTGGTGGCCTGTGGGCTGGCTGGCTGGCTACTGGCCAGCGGCCAGCCTGTGGGCTGGCTGGCTGGCTGGCCGGCCTGTGGGCTGGCTGGCTGGCCCGCCTGTGGGCTGGCTGGCTGGCCTGTGGGCTGGCTGGCTTGCTGGCTACTGGGGCACTTGGAGATTATTTAAATAAATAATCCATGCACAATAACCACTACTGCTCTGTGTAGTCGTTATGGTGCAAGGAGGGCCGGGCCCCCCTCTCAGAGTAAGTAGTCAAACCGTTTAAGAACAGTTTGACAACTTACCTGGGGTCTGCTGGGATATGAGGCTGTTGTAGGGTATAGGAGCAGTGGTGCAATGAGTAAGGGGTGCAGTGTGTGTGAAAGGTTCAGTGTGTGTGATGGGGTGTAGTGTGTGTGAGGGGGTGTAGTGTGTGAATGTGTAGGGTGTGTGGGGCAATGTGTGTATGAGGGGGCTGTGTATGTGTGTGGCAATGTTAGTATAGGGGGCTGTGTGTGTATGGGTGGGCAGTGTATGTGTGTGTGTGTGAGGCAATGTGTGTAAATGTGTATGGTGTGTATGGGGGGCAGTGTGTAAATGTGTATGGTGTGTGGGGGTAGTGTGTTTATGGGGCTAGAGTTCACTTTCGCCAGAGCCGTAACGTCGCCGTGGTAACCGCGGCAACGATCTGTGCTCGCGCAAGAAGGACCCAGAGGAGCTGCAGGCTGAGCTCCCGGGTCCTCTCTTTCTCCCTCCCCTGCAGGCTGCCCGCACGGTGCCTGCGGACAGGGGAGGGGGCAATTGCCCTCCTCTTACTCCCCCCTACCCCTCTTCTTACCCCCCTCCCCCTCTTCTTACTCCCACCTCTTCTTACTCCTCCCTCTTCTTACCCCCTCCCCCTCTTCTTACTCCCCCCTCCCCCTCTTCTTACCCCCTTCTTACTCCCGCCCCCCTCTTCTTAACCCCCTCCCACCTCTTCTTACTCTTCCCTCCCCCTTCTTACTCTTCCCTCCCCCCTCTTCTTACTCCCCCTCCCCCTCTTCTTACCCCTTCTTACTCCCCCTCTCTTCTTACCCCCCTCCCTCTCCTTACCCCCCTCTTCTTACCCCCTCCCTCTCACTTCTTACCCCCCTCTCTCTTCTTACCCCCTCCCTCTTCTTACCCCCTCCCTCTTCTTACCCCACTCCCCTTACCCCTCTCTCTTTTTACCCCCCCTTTCTTTTTACCCCCTCCCCTTTTCTTTTTGCCCCCCCTTTCTCTTTTTGCCCCCCCCCCTCCCTTTTCTCTTTTTGCCCCCCCTGCCCCTCCCTTTTCTCTTTTTGCCCCCCCTCCCCTCCCCTCCCTTTTCTCTTTTTGCCCCCCCTCCCCTCCCCTCCTTTTCTCTTTTTCCCCCTCTCCCCTCCCCTCCCTTTCTCTTTTTGCCCCCCCTCCCCTCCCCTCCCTTTCTCTTTTGCCCCCCTCCCCTCCCTTTCTCTTTTTGCCTCCCCTCCCCTCCCTTTCTCTTTTTGCCCCCCTCCCCTCCCTTTCTCTTTTTGCCCCCCTCCCCTCCCTTTCTCTTTTTTGCCCCCTCCCCTCCCTTTCTCTTTTTGCCCCCCTCCCCTCCCTTTCTCTTTTTGCCCACCCCTCCCCTCCCTTTCTCTTTTTGACCCCCCCCCCCCCACCTGTAGCGTGACCGAGCTGCACTCCGGTCCGCGGTGCCCGGCCGGAGTGATAGGAAGGTGCACACTGAGTGTGCACCTTCCTTTCAGTCCGGCCGGGTACAGGAAATAGAAACTCCTGTTCCGCGCGGAACAGGAGTTTCTGTTTCCTGTACCCGGCCGGACTGACAGGAAGGTGCACAGTGTTTGTGCACCTTCCTATCACTCCGGCCGGGCACCGCGGACCGGAGTGCAGCTCGGTCACGCTACAGGGGAGGTGAGAAGCTGCAGCCACCTGAGGCTCTTAAGAGAGCGCTCAGGCGGCTGCAGCATTTAAAGGGGCGGCCGGACCATGTCCGAAGTGCCCGACCGGTCAGTCCGCCCCTGAACACATTTATTTGTAAAGTGCATTTTTGCCCAGAGTTACCTGATGGAGCCCTGTCAGACACACTTAGAGTCAATTTTCTCGGTTTTTCTCTAACAGGCCAAGTGGGTTGAAATCTGCAAATCAAAACAAAAATACCCTTCATAGCTTGTTCTAGACTCCAGTTATTCTGTTATTATTATAATGAGTCTTTCTTTTCTCTTATTAGACAAAGCAAAGATATTTGAAGATCTCCTGGTGCAACTGGGAATGACAAACTACATCAGCGAGAAGCTCAAATTGAAGAATATTCTGAACATTGGAAAAAAGAATGTAATGATGGACATTAATCCCCAGTGTGAACAAGACATTCTCTGGTATTTCTTAAAGAATCTTATTGCTCTTAATAGGAATGCCAGAAATATTCATTGTGAGACAGATCCCTCTAATATGGAATCAAGTGTAGATAGCGATGAAAATGATGATCCATTTGGAAGTATTAATTTTGGAAACAATGAGGCAGATTCAATTAACCCCCTGGATGTTCTGTGTGTTCTCCTGCATTGTTCAGATATTTTTTTACAGCAGGAAATTCTATCTAAGATGTCCATGTGTCAGTTTGCTGTCCCTTTGCTGATCCCTGCTGGTGATGGCTCAAACTGCACCCTCATGTTATGGGCAATGAGAGATATAGTGAAGAAGTGGAGACCTCAGTCATTAGCAGACAGTAAAGGGTTTAAGGAAGAAAATTTGGTAGCCATTGAAATGCCAACCTTCTCCTTTGTCAGACTGGGGAAAACCAAGTTATCCAAATCTAAAATCTTGAATCAGGTTCTCAGCCCAGCTCAACAACATAATGACTTTTTCATACATGACAACATGGAAGGAGGGAATATACAGAGGAAATTATCAGATGGACTAGTGGAAATGTCCTGGTATTTTCCTTCTGGGAGTAAAGGTTCGGACATTTCCTCTGACCCGATTGCAGTGACCAATCTCCGAGGAGACCTGGAGTCTAACTGGACACAGTTCAACTTCTTATCCCGAATCTCATCAGCTGTGTTTATATTTATTGAGAGCATCGGGGAGAGAGAATTCAGACTGTTATCAAACTGCGATAACAAAGACACAGAGTATTATTTCATCATCACTCCGAGTCCTGGGAAAGAAGTAAGCAAAGAGACAATTCAGAATCTGAAAAAATTAAAGTCTCTGATGAAGACTGAAAAAAACAATATTATATTGAAGAAAAGCTCAGACAATGATTCAGCGGTGGTGAAACAGATAAGGACCAGCATTCTTTCTGCTATGAAAAATTCTTCCAATAAAATAATGATTAAAACTATGTGGACTCAGGCCAGTGAGCTTTGTATCTGTGTAGACGAAGATTCTATGGAATGCCGTAATGCCAGAAAACAAGCTGAG
This sequence comes from Pelobates fuscus, assembly GCF_036172605.1. Taxonomy (NCBI): domain Eukaryota; kingdom Metazoa; phylum Chordata; class Amphibia; order Anura; family Pelobatidae; genus Pelobates; species Pelobates fuscus. Next base: position 170,921,977 of record NC_086324.1, on the reverse strand, counting down.
AATATTACTCGGGAGATAACAGATGTGGCTCAGTATAAGAAAGAAACAATGTGTCTGCAAGGAGATCTGTGGAAAAAAATATCTAAATTAGAAAAAGAAATGTGCAGACTGAGAGAGCAGGGAGCAAAAGATACACAAGAATATCTGGATGACTTAAATCATCAACACAGCATACTGCATAAGAAGCAACATGCTCATGATCTTCCTACTGGTATAATGCTGTTTATTAATGCCATTGTTAATTTACCTTATTCAGAGAAACACTATTTTTTGAAATGGCTAAAATTTGATCTTGATGTAATTGCTCGGAATAATCTGGCTGATTTACAGGCAGAATACAAAGAGAAATGTAACAACTCATCAAAGAATCTGGATGAACTAAAACAGCTAGATCAGAAAATATCTGACAGCTCACTGGGGATCGAACATTTCCTGCGTGAGATGGGGCAGTTTTATGAGGCTGAATGTTACATGTCAAAAGAAAAACTAATTCAGAAAGACATGAGACAGTTTACCAAACTCCCAGGAATAGCTGCTGATCTCCTGCTGGATGGGTTCCCATTGGAGCTGATTGATGGAGATGCCTCTAACATCCCCCTGCAGTGGATAACTGATGTCCTGACTGAGCTGGACACCAAGACAGGAGGACAATGCAGAATGAGAGTGATCACTGTGCTGGGAGTTCAGAGTACGGGGAAATCCACCCTTCTAAACACCATGTTTGGTTTGCAGTTCCCGGTGGCCAGTGGTCGATGCACACGAGGAGCCTATATGACATTTATCAAAGTAGAAGGGGACTTCTTAGAAGAGCTGGGCTGTGACTTTATTCTGGTTATAGATACGGAAGGTCTGAAAGCTCCTGAATTGGCTTCTCTGGAGGGCAGTTATGAACATGATAATGAACTGGCAACGCTAGTGATCGGGCTGAGTGATATCACCATAATTAACATGGCCATGGAGAACACGGCAGAAATGAAAGATATTCTGCAGATTGTGGTCCATGCATTTCTTAGAATGAAAGCAATAGGAAAGAAACTGAAATGCCTGTTTGTTCATCAGAATGTGAGTGATGTGTCTGCTCATGAGAATAATATGAGAGACCGAAAGAAGCTGCTGGAACAATTAGATGAAATGACAGGTATTGCAGCAAAGATGGAAAACAAAATTGGAATTACAAAATTTAGTGATGTGATGGACTATGACATTTCGAAGGACAGCTGGTACGTTCCTGGTTTGTGGCACGGAGTCCCACCTATGGCTCCAGTAAACACTGGCTACAGTGAAACCGTTTCTGAACTGAAAAAGTATTCATTAGGATTTTTGAAAACCTGCAGATCTTTAAATACATCTTTGAACATTAAATACTTTATCTTATGGGTAAGCAGTTTGTGGAATGCACTAAAACATGAGAAGTTTATCTTCAGTTTCAGGAACAGTCTCGTGGCTGAAGCTTATAACAAGTTGTCCATACAGTTCTCTCAATGGGAATGGGATTTTACCAAAGCCGTGCACAGCTGGGTGATTAACACAGAGACACAGATTAGGAATCAGTCAGCAGATACATTAAACACAGAAACATACAAAGGATACAAGAACAATCTGCAAACACTGCTGTGCAAGGAAGAAAATAAAATGTCAGCATCTTTAGAAAAATACTTTGAGCATGGAACTGAGAACGTGCAGCTCATTGAAAACCACAGAGAGGACTTCTTTCAGAGCGTAATGTTTCTAAAAAAGGAGCTTGAAAGACATGCTCTCAATAAATGTACTGAGGCTCTAAATATCCAGAAAGGGAAACATGAGATTCAGTCTATTCAGAATCAATATCAGAAATTGATTGAAGAGAAAGTTATTAATCTCCTGAAGACATGCAGAGGGAGAAAGCTCAGTGACAGAGAGTTGGAAGAGGAGTTTGAGACCATGTGGACAAAGACAATCTCAGATTTAGAGACTGTGCCTTTAAGGGAATGTGATATAAACCAATCAATTATCTGGCAATTGC